>NW_020799144.1:13978623-14025034 GCF_003259725.1 Athene cunicularia
AAAAAAAAAAACCCAACCCTCCAGGAACTGATAAAAACTACAATTATTATAGTTCACAGGCATAAACATTTCCTACTTATTTCGTTTTAATCTGTTTAATGCAAGAAAATTCCACAATGTCTTTGTAAATTCACCACAAAGCCCTTGAATTCTTTAGTAATCCAAAACTCAAAGCTGAAAGGAAGCTGTAAACACGTACCTTGAAAATCAATGGTCGCTTTCCAAACAAAGTGCTGTGACACGGCAAGTCCCAGAAAACCTGAGAGCCTCTCTGCCCAGAACTGAAACAACACAACGCAGGCCAGGCCTGGTCAGAGCAGCCTCCCAGCAATATCAGTAAGACTGAAGCATCCATTTGTAGGGATCTTTTGTAAAATAAGCACTTTCTTTCAACATGCTTCCTCCTTTCAATGGGGAAGTGAAGCTTAGCACTAGTAGGAGAGCTGTTAAGATGGATTATGAGTTTTGTCATCAGCTTGGATAACTCATTCCATCATTTTGATTTCAGTCTTTGAGAAGCTCCTCTACTGATACAACACCTCGTTGCCCTTGTATTCTTGTTTTCATATAAAAAAAAAGGACCATCCAGCATCTGAAAATCTGTGTAGTAGATTACTAGAGGTCCTTGGGCTCTTAAGTAAGGAGAACAGTGTATGGGGCCAAAGACCAAAGCAAGAGGAGCTTGAAGTCAAGACCAAGGACTTATTTAGAAGCCCTGAACAGAGACCCAAAACCGAATACTGAACTACTGTCATGGTTGAAGGTTGGAGTGCATGCCAAAGCCACAACAGGGAGCAAAGCACAACCGAGGTGCGCTGCCAGGCTTGAAAAAGGTCCAAGCTGTGAAGACAAATCAAAGGTGCAAGCTGAGAGTGAGCTGCCCTCATAACATGACTGCTGCTGGAGAGGATGCAATACCTGTGGGCAATGCCACGTAAGACCCAGGAACAAGAATCACAGAATCATCTCGGTTGGAAAAGACCTTGAAGATCATCTAGTCCAACCATTAACCTCACACTGGCAGCACCCTCGTGCCTGCAGCGGGAGGTGGTGGCCGTAGCTCCAGAGAGGCTCTCAGCATGCTCAGAGTGGGCACAGCACCAGTTTCCTTCCACTGCCACCCTGAGCTGCACGCCTGCAGCTTCTTGTTCCTTTGGGCTCGGTGCCTAGGACCTGACATGCTGCCCGTGACACGTATTGCCCCTAACCCTGCTGCTGCTGCTATACGCCTCCGTGCTCTTAGCCACGACAGGACCAAGGCACGCAGAGGTCAAGGACCCTTCTTATACTTTCTTACTCTTCTTCAAGAAGTGCAGGTTGGTCGAGAGTGGAACTCATTATAAGGGCTGAATGTAAGACCCGGTATGAACCAAGCAATTGTAATCTCCCTCTTGCTTCTGATGGCAGATTTTCTATACCCACAATGCATCTTGAAAAACGCAAGTTTTCTTCCCTTTTTTAAAGCTTTTCTTTCTGTAGTGAGCCCAGACATAGAGTCATCTCTTCACTGGCTTTCTGACTAGCATTTGCAAAGACGAAGACCCGCTCAGTCTTTCCTCGTGATTTGTTTTACATGATGCTCAGCCCAAGAGAGTGAAAACGTTCATGAAGGGACTTTGGATGAGTTCAAAGGAAGCTGGCTGAAAAGGACAAAAACACTGGAAAACTCCCTTGGGTTTCTTCATCCCACAGATTCAGCTTCCCTCGGTTGGACCAACTTAAAATTAGTGTGCACATTGTTTCAGTGCTCTTCTGCTGGCCGAATGCTTGCAGACAGCAACCCTATAAAGCATGTGTACCGTTTCTCTTTTTTGCCCTCTTTTTCTCTCTCAAACAAACCAAAACACAGACACACACACACACATGTGCACACACAGAGTCACAGCTTGTCAACAGCTTTAGCAAAGTAAAATACAAATGATAATTAGAAACATGTGACCCTGGAAAAGCAGCACAGAAACTAAAAGGTCATCTTTTTTCCAAATGACCTAATTAGAAAAGCCTGGAGTGTTGGCTACAACATAATGGTTTTACACAGCTTTTTAACATAGACTTCCTGTTTTAAAACAGCTCAATTTAGTGCTCCTGAAAAAAAAAAAAAAAAAAAAAAAAAAAAAAAAAAAAAAAAAAAAAAGAATTGGCATTTAATGCTAGCAAAATTAGGCCTCACAACAACACCTGCCTCGAGCAATCTCCAGCTTGTTAGATCTATCAACGGAGAATTGCGGGTTTGCCATCCCATAATGACCATGGGAAGCCAGCAGCAGGACCACTGCCAGCTGACAAGAGAGCCTAAAGTGTCACTCTGGCATCTCACAGAGCAGGCAGGCACACGGGGCTCTCACACATCCCTGCCCACAAACCCTGCCTGCACCGTCCTGCCGGAGCATCCTCGCCGTGCGGAGGAGAAGATGGAGCAAGGAGGAGAGGAGGTGGAGGCATGAAGAAATGCAGAAAAATATGGGAAAAGGAAGGTAGGGGCCAGGGCACAGCACAAAGAACAGGTGAAAATTTCTTGCCCGGGGTCATCTCAAAGTGAGGATCGTGGGGTACATTTGGGGGATTTGCTGAGTTTAGCTTCACCTCCTCACTTCTCGCTCCATGCTCCTGTTTAATAATTTTCTTTGTTCTGGTGAACATGCATGCCATTTATTTCTGCAAAACTATTAATCCTAACTTATTCATCGTTTAGTGAAGCTATATTTAGTTTATGGCTTTTCCCCATAAATCAAACCCTGCAGGCTCCTCGATTTTAAACGTTTTAATTATGGCAGCTATTCCCAAGCTGTAGGGCATGTCCCCACCGCGGTGGGAGTGCAGGGGGCTGCAAGATCGGCTCAGGACTGCAGCGAGGGGAGGATGGGAGCTGGCTCCCAGGCTGGAAGCAGAATAATCAGGACACCGTGGGCCTGGCCTGAGCTAATTAGAGAGAGGGACAGAGTTCATGGAGGAAGAAAGAGCTAGAGAAAATAGCTTGGGAAGCGCCGATTTAAGGCCATACTCTGGATTATTAAAGGCAGCCAAAGTGGGTTTGTGTGAATTCAGCTGAAGAGAAGCCCTAGCTTTCACATGGCAGAGAGGCTTAAAGCTTTGCAGCCGTCGTAAAGGTGGGAGGGACATGAAGTTTTTGCGTCCATGTCCCCAGGGGCTTAGAAGTTCTCCACTCATCGTGGTTTCATTGGGAATCGACGGCATTGCCCATTTCTCAGGCAGTCTCCGTGTCCCATAGGATTGAGCTGGATGAAGCAGCATGGAAAAATAATATATACTGTTCATGTAATGTGCTGCTTAACCATTTTTTCCAAACTTACAAAAGCATGTGATCTTCATTGAAAACTGTGTACATGCCAAGTTTAGAGCTTTACATTCAAGCTCTATTTGAGAGCCTGTAATGGGGAAAAAAAAAAAAAAAAAAAAAAAAAAAAAAAAAAAAAGATACACTTAGTTGGTATAAAACCCGTAATATTTCTTGGGCTTCATTGTTCTGAAGTGACTGTGTGGATTATATTCAGGTATTTATTTTTTTGTTTGCTCTGGTTTGAGAAGAACAAATGTCAAATTTTAGCCTCAAAGGTAATTTTACTGTGAAAGCCACTGAAAATAGGGGTTGAAAAATAAAACAATTATAACAATAGTAGTGATAGTACAATGATATTATGTATTAATAATGGTTTCCTCGTGGTAATTCTTTTAGTAATAGTGGGTATCTCATCCACAATTAGACAGGGGCATTCAAATGTACTCAGTGCTTACAATTCACAACCCAGAATGAAAAAAGAAGCATCAGCAAGATACCATATCATTTGCAATACAAGTTATGTTAATGCTTAAGGTTAGAGAGTGGCAATTTGCATCTTCCCTATATCACACTGAAAATGTTGCCATTCTCCTCCAGACTTTATTTTTTTTTCCCCGCCATGTGTGCAAGGGGTACTGAGTCCCACCGAGGCAGAATCAGGTCCCTGTAACGCATTCACACCTGCATGGGGCTGCCTGTTGATCTGGGGAGAATCAGGTCACCAAGACGTAACTTGGTTTCAAAGACTGAAAGGTACTAATTTTATATGCCAGTAAATCCATCAGATCACAAGGAGACTGAGGAAATGCTTTTATCTTTAAAATGACAGGCATTAATAATGTTACCAGAATTTCCCTTATATATAACTTTAATAGTTTCAGGACTCTTCAATACCTGCACAATGTGAAAGCTTCTGAAACATAAAAGGCAGTGTCCCCTTCAGAGTTACTAGCATCGCCAGCATGGGTGTGGGAAGATGAAATACGTTCTCAGGAAAAAGAAAAGGTTGTACAGAAAAGAGGAAAGCCATAACCGTTTAAGGAGAGGTATTTTATATAGACACCCGTACTGACAGCATTGTCGCTGGTTCTGTAAAGAGAAAGACCAGCTCCGAGAAGGGTTGCAGCCACCAATTCAAGCGGAGAAGATTTGTGCTGAATTCCCGCTTGCAGGTGTGCACGAGGCACACGTTTCAAAACAACCACTGCGAGCAGCCTCGCAGTGAGGAATTTACTACCCAGTGCAAGGTGAGGTCCACAGCAAGCACTCTGGAAAACCCAAACCAACAAGCTCCAAGCATGATCTAGGTGAGAAACGTTTCAGCCGTCTGCTCAGAGCATCATAGTCTCTACAGCTTCTCTCATCCTTCCTCAGATAAGGTCCTGTGAGCCAACGGACAGAAAATGACTGCTTAGTCTTAAACAAAAAGTGGATGAGTAAAAGACTCTCTTAAGATTGCAGGTCATGTCTTAATAGTCTCAGGTTAATGGGATGTCAATCTTCCCTCCATCCTAGGATAAGAAAAAAATGACAAAAGCCATTTCTTTTTATGTACATGCCATTAAAAGAGTTCTGCATCCTGTACCTCTGATACACACCTGCTTGAACCACAGCAGTAAGTTCATGACAAGAACATGATAAGCACAATCTACCTTTGTGCTTACTCAAGCCTCTAATAGTTTCCTAGCAGGGTACCAGCATGCATCTCAGCTGGATGGAGCCGGAGCGAGCATGCCATGACCTGAAACTAATCACTCCCCAAACTACACCCAGGATGAATTTCTCCTGACACGGGTGAGAATTAGCAGAGAGAAAGTACCTCATGGGCAGAATATAATGCCGCAATGAGTTGCGTGTGTTGAGTGGACATCCTTGCAGGTAGGTACTTACCAGCTGCCCCGTGTACTGAGCATTTAGCAGCCTGTCTGGATCATTACTTTTTTGCTCTTTTCTTCCCAGGCTAATGGAGTTCCCAGGAACGGTTCAGTAATGGAACTCTGCGGGGAGTTAGTGTCCCTGCTTTTTTGTCTTCTCACCTTACTTAATCGTCTATCTAACATAGGACCTGTATTAGCTATCTCATATAGGAGCTGAATCTTTGCCAAAATATGGCAGAGCTCAGAGGGTGGGGAAGAGAGATCACAGAAGCAGCAAACCACACAACTTTTTGGTTTTGCAGTGTGAATTAGTCACTACTACCCCACACCTGCTTCTCTTTAAAAATCAATGAAAAAAAATATCCTGGTAAAATGATACAGGTGAACAATCAGATTTATTTACTGAAGTTCCTGTAATCTGAACTTCTGTTCTTTAAGATACTTTTCATTAGTATCACGTTAGTACAGCACACTGAGATTTTTACAACGGCAGCAGTGATTCATTGCCTTTGTTAAAGGTTATTTGAAAGTGTGCGCAGAGCAGATCTATAGAAAATCTACAGGATATTCCATTTGGTTCGTATGATTCAAGCTCGCTGCAGACTGTACAGTCACAGCTTCCTATTTCTGCTGGAAATACTACAAGCTATTATATTTTTTTTTTATTAGCTATAATGTGCAGATATGGAAACTGAAGGATACCCAGCTCCTTCCACTTCTCACTTCCAGTCGCCCACTCTCTCTTTCTTTCCCTTTCACACACACGCTTCATTGATCTGAATTCTACATTTATTTTCATCAGAGAACAGATTTAGTTGATCACAGAAAGTTGCTCATTCCAAAGTGGAAAGATTTTTGCTTTGTTTGGCAATGGGAAGCTTTTTTAACAGGTTTGGGCTTTCAGAGTTCGCATTTCATAAGCTAACTGCGTGACTCGACTGAGGCAGTGTGAGCAGAAAAGGCAACAGAGTATGTACAAACAGCTCTGTAAAATTGGGCTCTTCAAATACCAATTGCTTTATTACCTCAGTGTCGGGTTTATAAAGTTTCTTAATTCACAGAAATCCTGTGTATGAAGTAATTGCTGGTTTTCCTCTCAGTATAATTTTTTTTTTTTTTTTAAACTTTACTTTTTTGCTCAGTGAACACCAAACCAGACAACTGGCAGTGTCTGTCATTGCTGTCTGATTATTAACACAAGCTGCAGGGTTTACACAGACTACACAAGGGACTAACTTGTTTGTGCCGACCTACCAGAACCCCAAAACACTCCTTCTGCATCAATGTGAAATACTGAGCGCCAGCTGCAGCAAGTTAAACCTCAGCTCCTGGATGGACTTGCGCAACCATCCCACTTGTGGCTCACAAAGAAGGAAACGTTGCAAAGGTTATTTGTGCCTCGAAGGCAACACCAGACCCAGGAACTCACATTTTTTGAAGCTGTCGCTCAGGGACTGCTGAACATGTATATTATGACTGTAGGAGTGAAGCTCAGAAGTGCGGCATGCAAGAAACTGAGTTCTCAGTAGGGCCTGGGAGGAGAATAATTCAGAAGAAAATCTTTCTCTTTTCTTTTTTTTTTTTCTTTTTTTTTTTTTCCCCTTTACATAACCAGTTCAAATGGCTATATTCCTCAACTGCTGGGAAATCAAACACAGACATAGTTTCCCGGGCTCTATAAAACCTTCACCAGAAGGTGAAGGAGGCTGGGGTGGGGGACCCCCTGTTAGCGCACCTATGGGAAAATAAATTGAGAAGCCACTCCAGCAGAGCACCGTCCTGTTGCAGAAAAAGCTGTTTACACATTTACAGCAGGCGAGGGTACAGATCTTGCCCAGTGAACAAATCCTGCTGCGAGAGGGTCTGTTGAGAGGCAGCATTTTGGAGGGTTGTTCCACCCTTCATGGAAAAAGGAAGAGAAATGCTGGATTGTGGATGAGCAGACAGCAGCACACATGAAATACAACCTTACGGGCATGCTGGGCGGCACTGAAGTTCCCATTCCTGAAGATTTTAGTCCAGCAACAACAAAATACACTGCTGCAATCGATCCCTGCAGCGACGGCCCCTCCAGCAGGTTGCTCCACAGCTTGAAGGAGCCATGCCCAGAAGTGGAGAGCACGACGCTTGGTGAGTGGGAGGCTGTAAATTTGACTTTAGCATAGATTTTTAGACCCGTAGAAAGACAATAAATAACTCAGTAAGCATCGCTCTGGGCAGGCAGCACTGCCTTGCACAGGAGGGGTCAGCAGGACAGTGTCCTACGGCTTCTGTCAATCACAGTAATTACTGAAACAAGAACTCCCTATCTTTTTAGCATCAGTATAAGGCTAAGGGAAGGTGTTGTCCCCTTATATCTGATGTAGGGAGCCATGGACCAAAACAGAGCCAAAATCTTTGTGCCACAGAGCTGAATAATCAGATTTTTTTGGTGGCACAGCCATGCCAGGTAGTGGTTGGCTCTGCAGGGACCAGCAGCTACCCTAAATGCTTGTAGTTCATCACAGCAATAATTGCACCTGAGAGGAGGAGGAGACCTGTGCCACAGCAGCACAGGAATATCTCTTCTTTGTTTAATAAGTGGTCTAGAAAATATGACTTATCATAGTAGCGTTGGGTTGGGCAATGCATCAAAGGCTTCTTGTAGCCTGCTTGGGGCTGGCAGAATCTCCACAGCAAGGACTGCTCTGAGCTCAGCAGCTCCGTACCCAGAGCCAGAAACGACCCCGTGGAAGCACGGTGCTCTCAAATTGGGCACATGGCAGCACACAGCCCACAGAAGGGGTGACTCCACCACCCTTCCAACACCGCCCTTACAGCTTGGTGCTGAGGGTAGGGGAGAAACTGGGGTGCTCAGAAGCCTTGGCCATCTGCCGGCCTGACTGCCCTCGCATCCACAGACCAGAGGCAGAATCCCACAATCAGCAGTTCCTCTGTAAATCCACCCCTGAAGTTCTTCCTTGGGCTTTATTCAGTTGTATTTCAGCTGTGAGCTTTCCTGAGAAAGAGCCATGGGAAAAGGTGTACAGATGCTGAACAAAGAGCTCAACCTTCTTCTCCTTTTTTACAACTTCTGCGTTATTTCTTTAGTGGCATTTGGACCAGACAGCGTTTTGCTAAGACGAACGACAGGTTGGCTGGAATACGCCAAGGAGACACACATACACAAGTTACAGTTTGTTTATATTAATAACAATATTGTTGTGAACGAGCGTCCTTGACAGGTGGACAACTTCTTGATTGCGCTGCCCCTTTGGATGGCTCAGACAGAAGCGCCTTCTCCTTTCAGCAGGAATTTAAGTCTGTTCTTTAATGATATCTCATGTCAGGAATCAGCAAGATCATCGTCATATTTTATTGGAGGTGGCAACAATTCACTAATTAGCAGCAGCAGGTCTCTGAAAAAATACTTTTTCTTTCCATTAAGTTTGTTTCTTACTTTTCCTCAGAGGCAGAACTGAATATTTACATGCAGATCAAATCGCTGTTAATTTGAGTTGTTGTTACTTTTTTTCAGATGGACTGTTAACCCATCTTTTTTATGGCATTCTTATAACATTTGCTATATTTTTAGACTCTTCACTGGTCTGTTTAATTACTTGGAAGGTTGGGGTTTTTTTTAAAGCTAAATAAAAATTTTGTTCCAAATCAAACATTTACAGATTAAGAACCATACACACAGCCTCTTGTATCTGCACCCACAATTTTTGGTTGGAATCAGCTGCATATGATAATTTGGCATCTGGGTTTTTCAGCATTTTGGAAACTATCTTCAAAATTAAGGATCTGGCCAGTCATAAGTACAATTACCCAGTTTGCACAGGTAAAAGCAATATTTCAGTATGAAGACTCAGGGATCAGTTGTGCTCCATTCAGCATCACAGGCAAAATCCAACTGGTTTCTATGACAGGAGCAGACTAAGAGCATGTGGCCACTCAACTCTCCACTATTGGATAAACCTTATTTTTTTGATAAACCTTATTTTTTAAAAGTGGGGTTTCAGTCATCTGATCTCACCTTACTGACATACAGGCATAATACAAGTATTCAGGACTTCCTTTTAGTTCTGTAAAACTACTCCATCACTACAAACACATTTACTACTACTTGCAAAATCCTTAAGCCAGAGTCCTGCTGTGTTGGCACAATATGTGCAGAAATCAATCACAATACCAAAAAAAAATTCTAATCTATGTACATTTTTATTATTCCTGTTTTTCTTTTCCGCACCACAACCCCATGCCATCTGATTCATAGCAGAATTTATGTCTTCATGTTGAGCCTACAGATGAGTGTAGCTCAATTTATTATATCAGTTAATTTGATTTTACAACTTTATCTGAAAAATATCCTAGATGATAGCCAGGTATAAAAAATCAAGAGATTTAGGGTTTGTTTATTTGTTTCTTTCATTTAAAAAAGCAAAAGAGTGAACTTAAAAAGAGGACATCTAAGTTAAATTCTCAACTTTGCCAGAAATTCATTGTATACTCTTGGGAATTAATTTCATTTCTCACTGACTGCTTCCCATCTTTAAAAGTGGCATAAAAACATGTTCCTTTTTCTCTCTCATCTATTTAGATCCTTAACACTTCCTTGGCCTCTTGCTGTTTCTAATGATCTTAATACTTCCAGATGCCAAAGTGATACAAGTAATAACCACAGGTTTTGTATGATTCCTGCTGGGTCAGTGTGAGACGGACTAGGTCTGATAGGTTTGTCCCAAGGTCACGTAGAGCTCTTTGAGAATGAGATGCTTTAGGAGGAAAAAAAAAGGAAATAGTTTTGCTTTAGTAACATTTGTCAAGTCTTCAGCCAAAGCCCATAAACTAAAAAAAAAAAAAAAAAAAAAAAAAAAAAAAAAATCTTCGCCTTCTAAAAGAACTATCTGTAGTCATCCTCCCATGCTCATGAGGCCCTCTGTTAATGGGCATGAACTCCACAGAAAAAGCCTATCAAGAAGTTGTGAGATGACGGTCCCTTCCTCTGTGATACTTAAATTTGGTGCTAGTTGCAGTAAGGCTTCTCAAAGCCCATTTACGACTGGAAAATAAAAATCAGAAAAATTTAAATCAGAACGTAAGGCAATACTCTTAGGATATCAGGAAGCACTAAAGGAAAAGAAATGGAAGACAGATTCACATTAATAAGTGTGAGTTCATAACGAGGTTTTCTTTTAAAATTCTCCTCCAAAATCTTAGTCTGTATAATGAATTGGACTAGCAGGTATGCTATAAATGTAGCAACTCCTGTAAAATGCCATAAAAATGATGGGTTAACAATCTAGATGAAAAAATAGTAACAAGTCAAAATAACAGTGATTTGATCTTTCATGTGAATATTCAGTTCAGTCTGTGATGAGAAGTAACATTAATGATGAGAGGATATAACTGTCAAAAAAATCCTGGGAAAGAAACTTAATGGAAAGGAAAATATTATTCAGACCCCAACGCTGGTAATAAGCAAATTATTACCAACTTTGATAAAATTGGACAATTAATATGTAGAAAAGCCATAAAAGCGTGTAGAGTGTCTAGCATGCAACATGAGCTGTTGCTTAATAATAGAGGACATGGTTTAGTCTAAAACTTCCATAAACAACTTCTTTTTATATTGTCCTTTACGTCTGGAAAATTATCCCATTTTTCTTGAGATCTTTTCTTAGGGTGTTAATAACAGAGTAGAGAGTTTTTGAAAAGGCTTTTCAGAGATAATCTTCTCAATTTTTAAGGAGTGACTGCACTTCTCATTTGATCGCAGCAATTTTACTCTTAACTGCGTATAAGTCGCCCTTGACTGTAACGAGGTGTGTTAGGGATGTAAATATTACATAGGCACACATCTATGAGTGAGTCCACGGAGCACATGAAGGGTACGTGCAGGTTATCCACAGTAATTTAGGACTGCTTCTGCTGTTATGCAGACAGATACTGAATTGGTAGCTGAGACACTGCCAGACAGCCTTGGAGATGTACGTCAGTGGTGATAGAGGCGATGCATCGTACAGCAGAGCCGGTGCAGTCAGCCTTTGAACCATCCTGCAGCAGATCCAGAAACGCTAATTCCAGCCCTGCCCCAGACTCACTCTGAAGCCAGCCCTCACGTCTTGTCACCCCAGATGCAAAGAGTTAGGGGTCATTTAATCTAGAAAGCAGAAAGCACCCACCTGTGGGCCTTTGTGTGCCCCTTCTTTATGCACCTACTTTAAGGTGACTTGAGAAAATGTCCTAGGGCACTGGCCTCAGGTGAGACTTTGTTTTAATACGATAAGGATGAACATGTTCTTACACGTGACAGGAGGGATATTTACAGCATGAGGACATCTCATGGGAAAATCTATTCCAGAATACGTCTGTGTGAGAGGGAATGTTTTCCTGCTGCAAAAGGATTGGTTTGCTTTCGCAGCAAACGGTGCGCGTGAGGGCTCACCCAGAAACAGGGCTCCCCACGGAAACTCCCTTCCTCCGCTTACTTCACAGAACTGGCCACAGCAACAAATGTTTTTCTCTCGTGACCTGGCAGGTACATGGACCGTACAGGATTAGCCATAAAAGCAGTATGGCGAATTCCAGCATCATCTGATACATGGAGTTAACTAAAACGTCTCAAACAGGTTGAACTAGGACGAGATCTGATATTAAGCGCTATTGGGGAAGATTCTTCCTATTCCTCCATCTAAGAAACGCTGCCAGAGATGCAGTCAGCAGAAACTAAGTGGTAAATGAGAAGAATCCAGCACAGAAGCGATGTCCTTCTGCTCCCAAAGGTTGCAGTTTGGGTCCGTTCAACATGTTTTCCATCCTCGAACGAGACCCAGTTAATAGAGCACTATATAACGTATTCAGATTCCTGCGGTAACAGTGGATCTTTCTTTTTTACATGACATTTTTTCAAAGTCAGCTTTATGTATATGATTCCTGCCTGCCAAATATCTGCCCCATTTGAAATCTATATCTAGCCTGAAACATTGTGTTTTGCCCTCTGGTTGACCGTCTGCGCCAGTGAAAGACATCCTTGTGAAGAAGTGCCCCTTTGCTCCTGTGGTTACCAATACTGTTCCACACAGTTTCCAAGGGTGATGCTATTATATTGCTCCAGCCACTGTATGCACCCTATTGAGTAATTTATTGGCCAAGATCCTAACAGAGGAAAGGCCTGTCTAGAATCCTGCTGAATTTTAAAAGGTAGGAATATTGCACTTCATAACAAGCAGCCATTAATGATAACCAACAATATAATTCTTATGGAATTATGCCTTGCATCTGCATGAAATTCCCAAGCATAATAAAAAAGCGAACCAAAGAAGTTAACCTCTTGTGTGCCGTGCTTCCTGGAGCATAATTACGGAATAGTGGAAAGAGCGTGACCCCGTAGCTCTCCAACATTATAATTAGCATTCCCCATACTGAAGCCTATTGTCTGGAGGACAGTTTTGTCTCTCCTCTGTTCTGACTTGTGCAAAATTATACCCCTAAATGTGAGTTCATGGCCCTTTCTCAAAGCCAGCTTTTTGTTTTCAGCACAGTCCCAAAATCAATGGACTGGCAGGATGTGCAGCATACACCCACAGGGTCAGTTTGATGCTCATTCACTAGATACATACGGTGCATTGTAAGGATCTATATGAGATAACAATGATTTTCCACTTTTCAAATGTAGCCACATGAGATTAGGGTATTCGGCAGAAAAATGCTGCCAACTCTTTATGTCATCCTATTAATGGTGAGTAGCAGAGTCTGTACGTTTTGCTTGGATTACAGAGCAAAACCTGTTCAAAAATCTTCCTGGTTTTCTTCTCATGTATAAATGAAGCTGTGCATTGTACCTCATTAAAACAAACTAAGGTACCTCATTAACACCCGCCAAGAAGTAGTTTGAATGTCAGAACTGGAAGTCTGGATAATTCTGACACGAAAAGTTTTACTGAAGAAAAACTCAGTTTAATTAAGGAGATACTGCCAGGTTTTAGCAAAAGATTAACAGTCAGAAGTTCAGAATTTTGCCTAGACTGAGGTCTGGTGAAATATCATGATCCTTACCTCAATCTGTTTTTATCTCGAAAATTTCTAGCTGTGTTAATGAAGGGGTTTTATTTTTATTTTATATCTTTTTTTTTTCTTTTTTTCTTTTTTTTTTTTACCATTATGTCTTTCTCCTCTCCAAGGGGAATGAATGGACTGCATAGGCACAAATGTAACTGTGGGGCAAGTTTTCCTGATTTTGGCACCAAAATAAGTAGTCTGATTTTCAAAAGCAAGGCTCATGTAAATCTCCAACCGAGCTCAAGTGAAGGAAGTCAGATAGAAAACATTTCAGATAGATTCACTGTTTATAAAGCTGTTTTCCCATGGGACCCTGGCTTGTGAGTTGGGCGATCAGCACTGTTAAAATTCGGGCATTTACTTGAGAATCTAACAGGGATTTGAGAGCAAAATGTTAAGACTCCCGTTCTTGAAAAATCTTGCATTAGATGTTCACAGATATACTATATGTAAAAATGAAATTAAAAAAAAAAAATTCTTTTTCCTGCAATGGTGGTGTGAGAAAATATAAAATAAATACAATGTTCTCAGATCATTACTCCGTTTACTTTCATAAATTCCCAAATAAGCAGGAATATTGTTTTCCAGACAAGAGTAACCCTCCAAAACAGACACAGGTGCTGCTGCCTGCCCAGAAACACTGATGTTAGAAGTGGTACTGTACAACTTTATACTCAGTTTGCCTCGGTTGCC
The DNA here is from genome assembly GCF_003259725.1 of Athene cunicularia. Taxonomy (NCBI): domain Eukaryota; kingdom Metazoa; phylum Chordata; class Aves; order Strigiformes; family Strigidae; genus Athene; species Athene cunicularia. Next base: position 13,992,535 of record NW_020799144.1, read on the forward strand.
TAGAATAGAAAAAATCCAAGCCTGATCCAGTTTGAGTACTGTGAGTATCCATCAGCTCAATTTGTCTTGAATGAACTTTTTGTCTTTAGGAAGATTAAAGAGCTGGGCAGCACTGGAAACTGAAGTGTAAAGTTTATTGTAGCAGGGAATTAACGACCATTTACAACTTGATCCTGCTCTGAAGAATGACGAGGCGGTGTGCGCCGTGTTACCGTGATGCAGGGTCAGAGCTGTGGGACGTGCCAAAACCATGCAACCTGCCTTCGTAACACAGGTCTAGCACACCCTGGGCTGAAATAAGCCTTGCTTTGACCTGGAATTTCCAAGTGGATGTAGGCAGTGTGTTAAAGGTAGAAAGCCAGCATCTGACTACTGAACTTTTTGCCTTATAGGGCGGCTTTTGACTCATTTCCCGTCTTACTCATAGCCAGAGTGGAGTGAAAAATTTGCGGTAAATAATTAACACAACAAATTTAGCCTTTTTTTTTTTTTTTTTCCTACTCTGCAAGCAAATGGTGATTTTTCAAGCAAACTTCTATTCAGGTTTATCAAATGCATGCTGCATAATTGTTTGGTTACTTCATGGCTGAACACAAATAGCTCTACAGGCATATTAGATGATCGACTTCTGAAAGGTGACCTATGCTGCTTAATTGTATCACATTAACTAGGAGCTTTAGTCTTATTTTCTGTGTGAAGGATCAGGAACAAGTTGTACAGCTTTCCATCACTTTCCTCCTTTTTTTCTCAGACTGGTGCACTACTAATTTTTCTAACTCCATGAGGTATAATGAAATTAATTTTCCTAGGTTTTATTTACCTTTTGCTCTGAAAAGCGAACCACTCAATGGGTTCTAAAATTTTCCTTATTGTTATTGAAATAAATTATTTGGGTTTAGTATTCTTATACAGCTAATGGGTTTTTTTTGTTTTCCATAAAGATGAGGGGACACATGGCACACCCCACACTGACATACAGCCCTAATGGTTGTCGCTAGATAAGAACTTTCACTATAAATTCACTTTAAATAATTACCTGCTTAGATAATTGCAACAATGATTTTCAATGAACTGACCTCCATACAAATATTTCAACCTCCTCTTCATTTGGAATCCAAGATTTTTCTGAATGGTTTCTTTATTTTCTATCTGTTTTACTTTTGTATAGTTAGACAAGCTAAATTAATGCATTAATGACAAGTTAATATTGTGAGCTTTTCATAATTTTATAATAAATATATAAATAGTCTTAGAGCATGAGAATTTTTAGCTATTGTGTGCAGGGGCTTTTGAGTCATAGAGTTAACCCCTCCCAGATTTGCTCCTTTTATATGAATGTATTCAGAGAAAAGAGCTGATATTAAGTTTGTTTCCAGTATTCAGTGCCAACTGGAAAAAAAAAAAAAAAAACAACTTAAAAAAAAAAAAAAAAAAAAAAAAAAAAAAAAAAAGACCTGTTTTTTAACATCTGAAGTTCCCAGTCCAGTGCAGAAGTTAAATGTCTTTGCTTTTCCACTGTGCAACGCAGAGAATGTGGTGGGAACAGAATAGCAAGGCAACTCAGCTGGAAAATATCTCAGATAGATGAAATATTTGTCAAGCAGTTTTCTCATGTGAATATGCCTCTAGTTGGTATATGCCAGTCACTAGAGCATGGCATTTGTTTTATCTTCTGTCCCAAGGATTTATTTTAAAGGAAAACTTGCTGTGTAAGGCACCAGAATTGTGGAGACAACAAAGCAACACAAGTTTAACAAGAGCTCTATCTTTTCATGAGGCTAACAGAAAAAGAGTCAAGTTTTAATATCCTCAAAGGTCTTTTTTTTTTTTTTTTTCAGATAGAATTTTATGACAAAGGAACCTTAAGGCAGGTTCCCTTTCTCCTCCTCTGTTAGACTCATATTCATTATTGCCAACAAGGCATCATTTTGCATTTTTCAAAGATGCAGACATCAAATATGATAGTGTTGCATTTAAAATGAATAACAACAACTACAATATTAAAAAACACGTTTTTCCCAGATGTGCTGATGTCTCAATAGAATCTTTATGCCGAAAAGGAAACAAGGCACATATAAGTGTTTATCAGCTTTGCAGCTTACAAAACCAATGTCCTGAACAAAGACAGCAACATATCCAGTGGGTGTTATCTGATCAAAAACATTCCACATGTTCAAATCAAAGCTAGGGGGAAAAAGAGCCGTGTAAAGATGAGATAGCTGAGAAAGCAGCCACTTCAGGAAAGGGTCCCCTATTTAAACAGTTATGCTTTAAAAAAGGCAAAATGAGAGCTAAATGAATTCCCCCTTGGGGTTCATGTTCTCACAAATGGGTCTCTGAATTGGATAAAGGTACATAATGATTCTGTTTTCCAGCATGGTGTGGACACTGACCTGTCTACGGGGCATATTTGAAGGTGTGTGGGGGCAAAAAAAAAAAAGAGACAATTAAGCCCCAAAAGGCATGAAGGCAGCAATTGGATTAAATTAATATTACAATTAGTGCTACTAAAAGAAATAATACTAACACCATGAAAAGAAAGAGCCTTGTGATACGCTGATCCATAATACCTACGCCATCCTAAGGTACTGCTGAGCCACACTGAGTAAAACCAGCATTTGCCTAAAACTCATCTTCTGGATGATGCAGTAAAGGAATTCAAGAGAGAGGGGAACTTTGCTATGTACCGATAAAATCCCATGGAAAAGTTGTCCAGTCACTGGCACTTTCCTCTCCAAAACAACCCTCCTGGGTATTGTTCTAGTTCTTATTTGCAAGTTATTTGTGTCTCTGGCCATAAGGGTTCAATAAATAGTTAAATCAAGACTGAAACTGAAGAAGCTGGCTCATTTGCCTGTCCTCTTTGACATACTTTCATGCCGAAGGTGTGAATTCCTCATGAAGATTTTTCTGGGACATACACACACATATGAGCCCTCTCCCACCTGTATTCTTCGGAGTCCAAAGGATGTCAGATTAAGTTAATGTCCCACCACCACCCCGGCAGCATATTTAGATGGTTTGTTATCTATTTCCACAAAATGTGCAGGTATTTGATGGCCTCTTTGTTATATATTCATTTCTAAGCTTTACATTTTTAAGGCTTTATACCTAACCACCCAGTCCTGAAAAATCTGAAAACAAATAACAGTTGCTGTTAAGTTTATAATAAAAAATAATTGCTATTATCACGTGACTTCTCAGTTCGGGGCCTTTAAAATAAGAACTAAAATTTGTAAAAGTTTTTATTTAAAATACAAAACACCATTAGTGCTGACAACACCAAGATAGTCCCCCCATTTCACTTGCCAAAGGAACCTTGCAGGAGCTGTTTCTAAGCAAAAATAAATCCCTTGCTGGGAGGGTGAGGAGGGAAAAATCAATAAATGTGGGAATTAAAATTAACCCTGAGTAATTCTTATTTAATCCTACCTCTTTCATTTGTACGGTATAATTTTCCTTCATGTTTTAAAAGCGTAATAATTAGTAATCCCTTGAGGCACTTAAGTAGAGGGACAGAAATGCTATTAAAACAACTGAATCAAATACGATGGGAAGATCAACAGGTTTGGATCAGCCACCCTACTGAACTCATCCATGGTCTTAAAGGAGATAGGAATTGCTTACTTGAAAAAATATGAAGGATTGCTATTTATTGGTATGCAATTTGGAGCAGCAGTATCCTCATCAGCTTCAGAACATACATTTCTTCTTCCACAAATGGTGTGGATGAACCAAGGCAATGGCCAACATCTTGCGTTGAGAACTGTAGTGAACGGGCTGGTTTGAATACATGCTGTGCAAGCCAATGTGCATCTGAAAAAGCCTCTTTCAGTTTGTAGCCTTCTCTTGACAGCGTAGTCACCATTCTGAAGCACAGTAGTTTGTGTTTTAAGCAGGTATCTATGAATGACAAGAGTCAACAGAGGCACGTATTGCAGTGTGGAACAGTGCAGACATCGTCACAGAGATGCCACCAATCTAGAACCAGCCCACTGAAGGTGGCCAGTAAGTCTGTTGGGATCTCCTCTTTGCATCTATCTCTGTAGATAAGCACCAGATGATGGCAGACAGACTCAACAAAAATCACAATTATCAATAGCATACCCTAAACCTCATGTGTGTCTCCTAATGTATGAATTTAAGACTAGTTCTCCTCCAGCTTCTGTGTTCAGGAGCTCTAGTTTTGGCATAAGAAGACGAGGATGGAGTTACTCTGAGGTTGTCTGTGCAGGATGGTGATGACAGAGACTATCTATAACCCTTACGTTATTGTTTTGGTGGGTTTTGTTGGGTTTATTTTTTTTAAGAAAAAAATAACTTTGGAGTGTTTATTCAGCTCAGAACATATTTGCTTTGCACATCACAGGTAACAGGACAATGTAACTACAGCCCACAACACCAGTTATGATTTGGTCTCCTGACAGCAAATGGGGAAGGAAAAAGCACCATAAGGGGGAAAAAATAGAAGGAAATTGAGTGGTTATTACTGGAGTGAACATTCAGTCTGTGACAGGGTAAGGGAAAGAGGCACCAATTCTGGACTTTTATACTTCAGCACAAATTATTCTGTTTTGCTTGCAGCCCATGACACTGCTAGTCACCAACCTGTGATCCTCTGCCCTAGACTCTCAGGAGCCCGGGGGCTAGTATCTGTTTCAAAAGTCTGGCTGATGACAGGTCCTCCTTCAGGATGCTCCGATCTGAAATTGGGCAGGAGTCTTATTTTACAATAACATTTGAAAGACTTAAGTTTTCTAAAGTCACCTCTCATTTGCCTTTGTTCTCTAATACAATGTAAAGAATGAGTACCTTGGCATTTTAAGACATAATTTGCAGAGGACTGTGCCATCTGATGCTGCCTTCCCCTAACAGGCAGCACCTGCTGCCTGTGTCAGATGCCTCAGTCGCTGCAGGTAGCACAGGCAGCACAGCCTATGTAGCTAAGGTTCCCCAAGCCTCTGCAGCATAAAACCTTGTTTTCAACTGTTTATAACTCTGCCAAATACCTTTGTATTAATCTTTTCACTAGGAAGTAGGATCCATTTTATTATCCTTGCCAGTGATGTCAGATGAGTTGTCTGTTTGCATCTGGAAACCTTAATCAGTCCAGTCACCTTTCATAAAAGAACAAAGAAAACTGAGTTTTAGCAAATGAGAAATATGAAGGAAGTATTATAACTGGCATCTCTTGGCTCCGAGAGGCAGCTATTACCTCCTCCTGCAGGTCCTCCCACAGCTGTAACCCCAGCCGAGTGCCGCCGAGCTTGGCTCGCAGTCAGTGCGGTGATACTCGATAGCTTTGAATCAGTGCTGATGGCTGAGATAAGGCAAACTACATGAAACGCCGGGTATTAAAGACAGAACTTCTTTTGCTATGAACATGCCAAATATCGCTGATGCACCTGTTTTATGTTCAGAGTGGGAAGACGGTCAAAAAGGAAGTGGCCAGCTTTAAAAGAGAAGCAGCGCTTTCAATTTCTGAAAATAGCCCAGATACAGAACTGGGTAATAAGAATACGTTACTGAGTAAACGCATGTTTGAAACGTGCTTGGGCATTTTTTTTTTCATTGTCACACACAAACAGTATATCCGATGTTTTCAACATACAGATTCATTTTCACTGGTCTGGAGTGCTTCTTATCTCCATCCACCACTGGCAGGGTTAAGGTGCTCCTCGGTGACAGTGGGCAAAGGTTTGCAAGAAAGCCTGCAGTGAAATCCATTATGTGAATTGATCTGCCCCTTTCCCCTGATTTTCACTGCAGTTCTCACGAAGATATAGCAGAGAGCACTCAAGGTGTTAGCGTACACAAGTTAACATCCTCTGGCATATACAGATTTTCTAAATCTGAAGGCGTTTTTTCTAGGCAGCATATTAATTTCCTCAGTACTCAACAGGAACGCTGGCTGAAACTGCACTGCAGGCAGGGAAATTATAACAGGTCAAGAAACTTGTAGGAGCGTTAGAGAGTAGAGGAAAATGTTGGTCATTGGCAAAAGAAACCTCCATTAGAACATGAAAGTGTGCAATATCCTAGGATGTTAGGGACGAGGGGAAAAAAAGCATTTGGTATATGACATATCCGATCTCCTTTGCTGGCTGAATCCAGTTAGATGGTACACAAAAGTCTTATAATGAAGTGAACAAAGATTTTCCACACCTACTAGGGTGGTAACCCTGGAGCTATGAAAGAAAAAAAAAAAAAAAAAGAAAAAAAAAAAAAAAAAAAAAAAGAATCTCTTAGAAACCACAGAACACTTGTTAGTACCTTAAAAGATTGTACAAGCCAGGAGAAAAGGTTTTTATGTTGGCTAGTTGAAAGAGACAAGAGAACTTACTAAGAAGTATGGTGTGATTTTTTTTTTTTTTTTTTCCTTTTCAGTTTGACCATGAGTCCCTCCGAGCGAAGCAGAATCTTTGCCACCTGGGAGCTTAGTTATGGGGGTAAAAAAGAGCAATGAATGTGTGGTGCTCGTACTTGAAAAGAAATCTTGATTCACTCCCACACATGTACAAAATATCTATACTACACTGTAGTATATAATGGAATCACAGCGTTTTATCTGTAGGTAAATACAGATCTATAAGGTAAATGGTGGCGATTCCTCTGCCTTATGAAGCGAAAGAGTTGTGGAGACTGATTGCTGCGGCGGATGGACTGCTTGGTGCTGAGCTTTCAAGACTGCTAAGCAGGCAGGTCTCCGAGCCTCTACACAGTCAGTACATGGGAACCATGCGAGGGAGTGATTGTGAAGGGGAAAGGACAAATCCCTTGGGACAGCCCTTGAATCATTAGAGCTGTTGATCCAGCATACCATTCACAGGGTAATGTCAGCGCTGTGGGACCGGGAGAAGGAAAGGGCTGTCGGTGGTGCCACTCTTCACTGCAGCTATTGAGCTCTGCTGAGGAGTGAGTCCGGACAAGATTAACTCACCAAAAATGTGTGTGTCCAACCTCTGGAAAAACCTTATTTTTTTTAACTCTGAGTTAAAAATCCCATCCAATTTGATATGTTAATAAACTTTAATTCCACATATGGAATTTGAAAGCAAGAATCTGCTTTCAAAAACACACGCAGCATCTGGACATGCTGCATATAGAAAATCAAATAAATAGCTCTGGAGAAAATGTTTAATTTAGAGCAGAGATATGCCTAGTGTTTAGAGCACCACGTTTCGTTCAGGACCGTCTCAACTCCAGAATTTGCCATATGAGGATTTCTCTAATGTTCAGCACTAAGGGCCAAATTTGGGATCAATTCCCTTTGAGGACACCTAAACGCTGTTCCCTGTCTATGTATTTACTTTCCTATAGGTACACAAATACACCGTGACACCGAGAAGGCCAGAAGACATTCATCACCATGCCCTTGGGATATGCCTGGCAGGTCTGTGGAGAAGGTACAACACGCAGCCCCCGCAACCAGTTCACATCGCCAAATTCCAGCGTGCATTTTTTACTAAAAGGACAAATCGACCCTTGGAAAGATCTTCTGTTGTGCTTGATCTAGCTCCTCGGTTTGTTCTTCAGTGGACAGTGTTTTGCAACAAGCTGTGACCAGCTGTCAGCAATGCAAAGATCAAGGACTGCAGTGAAACTCTCCCACCTGCATCCTCCAGCCCATATCCTCCATTCCTGGTGCCAAGGATTGCTCCCAGCTTGGCCATGAATGTTGTCTGACTCTGGTATGCTAGCTAGATATTGGGTATTCCCCCTGTCCAGACAGTCGGAAACAACTGAAGTATCTTAACTGCGCCCTTGAATAAGGCTTTAAACATTACTTTTTTGGTAACACAGATAAGAAGCAATATATATATTTTTTTTTAAATTATGTTTGGATTCTTTGATTCCAGGATATTTTTGAGCCTTCCGTAGCACATGCTGAGGTCTGAGACCAAACGCAAGCTGGGCATTCAGGGACAGTAATTACCCACCGGCAGCGTCTCTACCTGGAACCGTAAGGAATTTGCACAAAGAGCCAAATCACCCATCGCTGTAAACCAGCCCTTTGATATCAACAGGGCAAGGCTGACCCATGTTGTCTAAGAACCCTACTCTAAATTCCCCAGATATCCAATGACACTAGGAATCTCAGGTCTGGGACACTCAGATTTGGACTAAAATTAACTATAGTTTTCTAACGTTAAAATGTGAAATGTACATCTGCGCCACTACCTCCATCCCTCACAGTTTTTTAAGACGATCATTTGGGAAAGAATAAGCTATCTTTATAGAAGTCTGAAATGTTAGGATGGTGTTCAGAGACCTCATTGCTGTAGTTAAAATACAACCAAAGTAAAAGCAAATATTCTCTCATTTAAAAAAAAAACCAAACAAACAAACAAAAAACAAACAAACAAAAAAAAACCAGTAATAAGCACAAAGACATAAAACCACTTCAAGAGTCTTTTAACGTAAAAGGCTACAAGAGTCTAACAAAGTTTTTATCACTTTTGAGAAGCACAGCCTCCTCTGAGCCTTGAGAGACTACTGAGTGCTGTATAATTTACCAACAGCCGTGGTAGCACAGCGTATTATCAGGATTAAGCTGCCTTTCTTTATAAGCACGCTGTAGCCCGTGCGGATCACACCAACGACTTGCTCTGCCATGGCTTCACATGCCAGCGTGCTGAATGGTTCACTGTCTGCTCTCTGAGTGTCAGAGTTTGCAGGAGTCCTTTCAAAGAAATAAGAAAGGGGAGTTGGTGAGGCTGGTGCAGGGGGACTGAGGGACATGCATGAAACCTGCCAGGAGGCACTTGCAGATTCTTGTGTTTTGATGTGGTAAACAATCCCAGCTATTACACAGAAGAATAATCTTTAATAAAGATGATAGCTAGTTAATAGCTATGCTGAACGCAGTGAAAAGAAAAGTGAAGTGGAAAAAGCTGACTGTCTGCCTCAGATTATTTATTTCTGGAAGCTACATTAATTTTTATTACATCTACGTATAAAATTCTTCACATGGAGCAAGTTAAATCCTCCCCAGATCTGTGAACAGTGGTTAGCATCAAGATATTACTCCAGAAAACTCCCGTGACTCTGCTTGTTATTTCAACCGGGAAGATTTCTTTTACAATTACACTGCAGTGATGGAATTAGCAGGGTCAGAGGAGGTAGCATGAGAGATGAGAAACAAGCATATGTGACAACCTCCAGGAGATGATTTACATGCGCGAAGCAAAATGTTTCCAAAACTAAGAGCCGTGTGAGCTTGACAAGCAAGTATGCAAGCACAGTCGTTTTGAAAGCTGGGCTGCCTCAAACAGACGGGCAGCCACTGAACCAGGATAGGGGTTTATTTGCTGGTAAAGGTCAGAAGTTAAGCTCCTATGGGCGCTGGTGGAGTGGAGAACACAAACCAGTATCTTTTAGGTTGGGGTTACTCCCAATCCCAAATTCTGGTCAGTCTCCGTGACGGGAGGAGTTAATAGCTGTGGATGGCACTGGCATTAAATGATGCTGGTGCACGTAGCTGCCTCTGACCTTGACACACTGGCAGCCTCTGGCAGAGCCTGCAATGCCACGGCCAGTTTTCCTGAGCAAAAGTCACTGCAAACAGTCATGTTCAAAGAGGATTGAGGGTTTAGACTGAAAAAAACAGCTTTCAGGCAGTCTAATCTCGTAAAGTATTACAATGTACAAGGGCAGCAAGAGTGGGTGTTCACCTGTCAGTCTGCTGCATCGAAGACAAGAGCCTATCTCCACTCTCCCATGCACTGACTTTAAAAAAAAAAAAAAAAAAATCACATGGGGGGAAAGGAAAAAAAAAAAAATACACACAACATCTTTGCTACAGAGACATTTTTAACAAGTATTCCAGAAAGAGCACCAGCTATCAAAAAGGCTGCCAGGACCAGAAGGAGCCATCAATCGAACAAGTTTACATTTCAAAGTTTTTTGAGAACAGTGAAAATGTCTTTACCCTCCTTGATGGGAAAACTGCAGTGCTATAGGAAAGTAGCTATTTGCTGCTTCTTACTGAAACGCATTTCTCTGAAGCGGCCCTTTAACCCTGGGAAGGGTGCTAGAATGTATAGACATATAGATATATATATATTAAGTAGCTCTCCTGAGAGTTCTGCTCGGTGCTGCTTTAAGACAGTGGAGTCAGTCTGCTTTCTTTTCCTTTTGTATATGCCATTGTTCAGCTCCAGAGCTTCTCTCTGATATTAGAGATGAACTGGTTAATTTTTTAAAACCCTTTCCTGATAGTATTTAAGAGACGGCAGAATGCATCTGTCTAATTTTGACATTTATCAGATAATTCAGTCAAGTTCCCTCATGTGACACAGCTTTGTTCCCTTGAAAAGAACCTGCTGCAAACAAAAGGCCATAGTATATTGTACAGCATCGCTGCTCCCAGATGTTTCAAAATTAAACTACTAAGCCTCCCTGGCCCTGTGAAACCTGGAAGAGTATAAAAAAAAAAAAAATGGAGTGACTTTTAACATGCTGCATTTTTCTGTATCTGTGCTACTTATTTCATCTCTGTGCTTGATTTTTCTGAGTCATTTGAAAATGATTAGGCAGCTCAAATAATTGTTTCCTGGGTATATTAGCAGCACTATAATTGTCATGTTTAGAGCTAAAGTTGGTAAAGCCTGTAGTCTGCTCTGGAATATTCTAACTTCCCATATACAACAGCTCACAGATAAATATTTTGAAACTTTTATTACTAGTTTCCCTAGCAGTTCTTTTCTTTGTTTCTTTGACAGGACCCCGTGTGGATTCGCTCTGACACTGTTCTTCATTACCCAACGGCACTGCCTGAACTCTGGATGGAAAGGTTGTCATCTAGCCTTTGGCCAGCATCTTGCAGTCACCACCATACGCCGGCTGCTGCATGCTCTCCTCTTCTGGGTGGGAAGGGTAAACGGCAGGCCTTTACTTCTTCGTACATGCAGAAGAAAACAAATGCCATCTACCACGACATATAATTTATGTGAGTGCAGTCACAGCCTCAGACTGACTTATTGAAATAAATTATACTTGATATAATTCATTTGGGGGGGGGGAAAAAAAAAAAAAGTTATCAGTTACCATGCCAACACTCTTTGTAAATACCATTGGTTCTCAATGAACTCCTTTTGACCCGCTGGTCTGAGGTTGCTGCTGTGTGATGTACATAATTCTCTCAACACTGGTCCATTACTTCTGCTTAGGGTTGGGGGTCAAGCCTGTAGTGTAAAGTCAAAGAGAATTAGCAGCCCTATCAATAACCAGCTGCAGGACTGCAGCCCAAATGATAGACCAGAAAAATCCAAGGAAAGATGAATAAAAAGTGGAGGAACATGCGTGTATATTCTATAGTTTGAGCAGCTGCTGTGGACTATCAACATCATCAGGAGACCTCAGTGCATTAGCATAAATTCAAGTGACAAATGCACAGTGCTATTCAGAGACTCATTAATTTGCAATGGGTGCAGTGCTCATGACATATTAGTGAAAAATTCAAATGTCTTTGTAGCATCGTGAGTTTAGTGCGGGACCTAAGTTGCTAAAATGAAAACGTGTGCAATTTTTTAGCAGTTTATTAAATTATGAAGTGTGATGACTATATCTGTGCATCTTTTTAAGCAGATGAGGTCCAGCGTGCTCCAGCACCAAATTGCACGGTTTGTGTTGAAATCTCCCTGTCAGACAAATTTCGAGCAGGAGCCGAAATACGGGCTGGGTGCTCGCTGCTGCAGGATGCAGGCTGATATCTCCCCCTTCTGGGTGAACTGCATTGCCACCGAGAGAGACGGAAAATAACGGTTGCTTCATGGCTCCTGCTTTGTTACGCCTGCCTCCTCCACCACTTTAGCCACCGATTTTGTTTGCGCGGTGTTTAGAGGAGTCAGCGATGGCAGAAATGGAATGACGCGGTTGGACTCCTGTGCGAGCACATCGTCTTCCCCTGCCCTTCCCTACGTACGCCCCCAGTCTATACGTGTAGGGTAACTTAAACCTGTAGGATATGGAAAGCCTTAATTACAAGTACCTTGTCTTAAGCGAGTGGCTTTGTTTATCTGTACAAAATGGAGAGAGAAAAGGTTTATGCTTTTATATGAGGAACAACCTGACCGTAGTACTTTTTTTTCACAACATTTAGATCAAGCTTGCAATTACAACGCGTGACAACAGCGGTGGTGTTTATTCTTAGTGCCTTGACCCTGCCCTGTGCATGCAGATCAGACACACTGCTGTATCTTTCTGACCTCGATGAACACGGCAAGCTTCGCCTCACATTTCTGCTTCCTCTTGGACCTCCAACTATAATCATTGCCTGGCCCTGAGTTTACATGTTTTTCTGTCCACCTGGCTGTCACTTCTAGTGTGGGTTTCCTCTACCAGGAAAATATGCTGTAAGATAATTGCTAGTACTTTTTTTGAGGAATAAAAACCTTAGTTTTAAAGTGCAGGGGCCACAACACCGGACTGGCAAAAAATAGCTTACATTTTCAAAGGCACTACATTTTAGCTGCAGAGTCTCTGAAAAATTTTGAAGCAACCTGATTTTTAAAGACAGGGGAATCAGCTGCCAGTCGCATGTCCAAACCTATTAGTTGCTCTTGAACATTTGGGTGTCTCTGTAAAACACAATAATATTTTATATATACACCAGTCATTAGGTAGCACAATAATAAGAGCCTTAATAAGGTTTGAAGCATCTCCCAGCATATGTCATGCCTCAGAGTGAAAGGAAAGCCATTTCTCACTCTGGCTTCTCATCTGTGTCATGCCACCTGCCACGTAGGATATGGTATGTCACAGCTCAAAAAAAAAAAAAAAATAAAGGCTGTAAAAGAAAAAGGTGGCATGCCTTTCCCATCCCTGTGAGGAATGCCACATTCCTCTGTGCCTCCTCAATATTTGGATAATCGTGATGCTCGCTGGGTGACCTGGGCTGCCAGTGAGCTCAGCGTGTATGGAAAGTGCTTTGCCCTCTCCACGATAAGAAGAAAAGCAGACAGCACATCACCAAACTGAGACTGTGAACCACTATAAACTGGCTTAAACCTACAGCTTCCAAATTGACCAACAGATTAGGATGCTTGTCTGCCCTCAGCTTCCACCCTCTCCAAAGGCTTTCCAGGTGGGCACCCGGGGTGAGATCATAAAAACTCTGCATGAGCCTCCCATTAAAGTCAGCTGAAGCTTCACCACACTCTGGTATAATTTATTTTAGTTAACTTTGCCCAAACCTGACATGAACCTCCACATCCCTGTGGATCTGAATTATTGCAGGCAGAAGGAAGGAGTTTGATAAGGAGAGGGAAAACGTGGTGGCAAGGTGTGATGCAAGCAAAGGTTATGTCTGGGTGTGCAGACATCAGGATCGGCTCGGGGCCACACCATTCCTTCTCCCTCCAGGTTTCAGTGTGGGAAACGCTCAAAATCTGGAGCAACAGTCAAGACTGGATCTACAGTTATTTTAGACACAGAAGGGCAAATGTTCAGACACGGAGGCTGCTCGAGGGAATTGCAAGGAAGGAAGAGCCAAGAGCAAGCAGAGGCATGTCCCCATGGCCCTGACTGATGGAGGAGCACAGCACCCACCCTCCGACTCTCATTCCCCCTTCGCCACTGAAATCAGCGTTAAGCCACAGAGCAGAGCCTTAACGCAGGCCTGTCAAATATTTCAGTGCAGCATCCCTGTCCTGACCAAGGCTAACAAAGCATCTGAGGGTCCCTCTTCAGCAAAGAAAGCCTTTGGTGGCCTTTGGCTGGCTCCAGCTCCCCTCCACCGGGGATAAGACTGGAGCAAACAGCACAGTGCCGTGGATGATTGCCTAACGTGATTGTTGGTGCCAGCAGGACCCTAAAGCCTAAATGACAGCCGTGGGATCAGAGGAGCCTGGAAATGAATGAGTCGCCCTTCTCCTCCCACCACCCACATCAAAAGTGCTGAGCAGGAGCTGAATGCAGCTGAGGATTCAGACCATTATCTAAATGTCACTTACCCCGACTTCTGTGGAGAGATGAAATTCTGGCTTGTGTGTATCTCTCAAAAGCTCATTTGAAGGAAACAGGGCACAGGTGTGGGTTTTTTTAAGAAAGTGCTTTGTATTTCTCATGAGGAACAACTTTTGTACATTAGCAGGCAACACTGGGCAACAGGGTTTGATTTAAAATATAACCACCTAATCTCTGCAAACAATTGCAGAGGTTTCCTTATATTTAGAACAAATTCACTCGAGGTTCAGGCGTCAGTGAAGAAAGCATTTAGTACCTGATCAAGAACACTGGCAAAAGAAGAGCTTCCTTGCAAAGAAGTTGTTTTCCATTACTGAAAAAGGGCAGGGGGTTGTTCTTTTTTTCAGAAAAGCCCAAATCTATTTTTCTCTTTGTGGTTGTGTTGGGGGTTGTTGTTTTTTTTTTAATATCATACCAGTGGAGAAGCAAGCTGCTATGGGCACCTCATTTCCAGGTGTGATGCTGATTTCAGGAACGTGTTCCAAGATGATGTACCTTGCCATGGATGTTGGGTGGCTGTCTGGCTAGCAACAGGAGTAGAATGGGGAAATGTCCCATCTTGAAATTATTATTACCTGCAGAAGAATCCCAGCAAAGGGAGTTTGATAAGATAAATGGAAAATTAGATTGTGTCTGTGAGCTGGCAGAGGCAGTAAACTCGCTCCCCCCCACCCCGAAATGTGGACAGTGGGAAAAACTCTGGTCTCAGTTACACCAGTGAAAATCCAGTCAGTCTACCAGCTTCAGAAATAAAATTTGGTCCGAAGTGATTAGAAAGAAAAGAGGTGACAATATTATTAAACTTATGACACTGTTTGCGTTAACATCTTTTTTTGTGCAGAACATGTTTGTATTTCAATTGGCAAAGTATTTACAATGAGACCAGATATACTCACCACCAAGGGCAATTAATTCAGGGTTATAAAGCTTGTGTTTCAGAACAGGCATGAATAATTCAGTGTTAGGTTGTTTAAATGTGTTTTGTAAAATAGAGCTGCAGCTTTTGTTTTTCTTGAAAGCTTCTGGAATAAAATGCGATTTTTGGGGTGGTTTTTTTTTCCTTTTCACCCCTGGGGAGAGCAGTGGCCTTTTGATGTTCCACACTGACCTGCATTCCTTGCTTTTTTTCCACTAACTTGAAGAAAATATGACTTAAAATGAGAGGTTCGCTTGTAAGGAGTACAGGACTAACCCTGGGTGTCAGAGCCTATCAAACAGACTGTGGTGCTTCCTACTGCTTTAATCATTACCAGCCTTGCCAGATTGTGAACTTTTATAATGCTGATAAGCAGAAGTGCACACACACATAAAGGCAGCACTTGCTTTTGAGTGCAAGTCTAACCAGGTAAATTAATTTATGGAGCTGAGAGGAAGGTGCCTGTGTGGTGTCCCTCCATCTCTGCTTCAGGTGTGCCACGTTGCTTTCATACTACTCCATGGACTATGCACATAAACCTAAAAAACAAGCCTGGGTAACTGCTGCCTAATGGCTGATTTTTGACCAAAAAAGTCTTTACCACCCAGAGTCAAGAGACAGCAAAAAGGAGGAGGGCTTTTTTTGCAGCCTTTGCAAACTGTTGACATAGTAGAAGACATATTCACACCTCTTGCCGTCCCCGTTAGCAGCTGGGTGGGCAGGGGTGTGTCAGTGGAGAAGCTCCATTGCGGTTCCATCATGTTCTTCAGGACTTCCATAGCTGAAGGCCCTTGTTAATGAGGATTTAAAACCAAGAAGTAGCAGAAAGCCAGAAACAATATGACTGAGGGGCTCAGATAATCGATGTTCATCATGTAAACCTTGCTGGACTTGGTATTCTGGCAGAGCTTAGGAACCTGAGCTCCCACTAAACATGTTCTTACACAACAGGGCAGACATGGCAAATTATGCCAGTCTTGGCAAGCATCGTGTGCTGAAAAGCAGACCCCCTCAAATGGGTAATATGGCAGACAGCCTTGGTTTTTTCACTATATGACTAAATTCTCTTCAGAGGATGAAACCTGATGGTACTCACATGGTAGCTGACTTGAGCCTTTCCAGGCTAGGCCAATAACCACCAGATATCTACTTGGAGATAATCTCTGTATCTGTCCAGACCTCCACAGACAGAGAGAGCGCGATGCTTGGTGCAGCTGAAGTGCTGGATTTTCACATTTTTCTACCCAAACTCCTTTGTGCAAGTAAGCCACGAGACTTCTGAGAAGGAAGGAAAGTATGTGCACCTCTCCCCTACCATCACCCAGACCATGTCCTGCTCACCTACACCTTTTCCTGGGGACCTCCACGTGAGGGATAATATTTGCTCCCACAAAAGCACAGCCCAGGAAGAGTACAGATAAATACCTAGTGTTTTCAAAAGAGTCTCCCATATTTCTATAGCGAATAGTTAACATGGCAGTAGACGGGGCAAACTCCACATGAGTTTTTCCCTGTGGGAAAAGGACAAATGGGAAAGTCAATATTCAATATTTGCAGTAAATTGTGTAGCTTATACAGGCTGTCTGCAAGGTTAGTGTGATTAAAGATTATGATTTAAAGGAAAACAAATGTGTGCCCTAAACCAGCATTTCTCTTTAGGAAAAGCTACATCTTTAATTGTTACCTCTACGTTACTTGCTGTAAGGTTGATCTATTGTTTGCCCTAGAGTGATAAATCTTGCAAAAAATGCTTGGATGCTGTAGTGTATGGCACTGTATAGCAGATTTGTTTTCTAGCTAGCATTCCATATTTCTATTCATTTGTGCTGCAGCACAGGAGTGGCTGAGTGAAATGTCCAAACCTCATGCATCTTAGGATCGCTGGCTTAAGGAAGGATACACCAAGTGCTGGGAGAGTGTGGGAAGGAAACAAATTGACAAACAGCCAATGGGAAACAGAGAAAAAGGCATTTTTACTGCACTATGTTTACAACTTGTACTTTCTCAGATCCTAAAAAATCCGCTGTTTTGCCTACATGTCTGTAAGACATTATAGTTCCACTTGGTAAAAACCCATGCATGTCAGTGCACAGTTATTAAAGTAATAGCTTCCCCGAGCTAACATGTGCTGAAACTCAGGTTTAGAATTGCCTGTGAACTCTGGAAATTGAAGATTTAATGAAAGGATCTTCAAATTACTAAACCTGAATGGTGAATTTGCAGCCTGCCCCTTCTTACTGCTTTTGTTTCTGTATGACAGTATTTTCTTCTAAAGTCACATTAAAGATCCCTAATCTGAGAGTGAGCTAACATAAAAGGGAGGGTGTGCGTGCGTCTGTGTGTGTGTGTGTGTGTGTGTGTGTGTGTGTGTGTGTGTTTGTCCTGCGCCCGCTTCTCGAGTTTGGAAAGCAGCTGACATGCAGAGCAGCCAGGAAATTGCAGCAGGGGCAGTCTGAGATATTCCTGGGTACACGTACTGGGGGGAGAAAAACTTTTATAGGACTCCCTCCTTTTTTCTCCTTCCCTTCCCACCGAGGAATGGTGTTGGCTTGTGCTGCCAAGCCAGGTGCAGCCGTGGAGGGGTTGTGTGCCCGCGGCACTCCCCTGTACCCCGCGAGCTCTTTGGGGGTCACAGACCCTCTGCATCCATCACCAGGGACACAGCCAGTTTCAAACTGCGGCACCCTTTCTTTCTCACATCTTTAGACTTATTTTTAACATTAGACTAAGTTAATGTCCAATCCTTAATGGCTACAAAATGCAATCAGAAAATCTAATTTACACCCAACACATTTTCCAATGTGTGATACATAAATGACGTAAGTGATAAATAAAGAATTTAATAGATATGTTTGAAAATATGACCCAGGGCTTCCTTAAAGCCCTTTTATTACATGAGACCTTGTTTCCATCTACCTTACAGTAGCCTTCTCAGCGTTTATTTCACTAACAAGGCCATTGCCTTTATTTTCATCATACCTCCTCATTATATTAATTATTTTCTGCTGTTCTTTACCTGTCTTCTGCTGTTCAGACACTCCTCTGTTTGTGGTGTGACAGATTGTCAGAAATTCTGCATATTTGGTTTGTTATTGGTTTTTTTTAATGAATATGGACTCCTAGACAGTCAGCAATACATCACTTCCCAGTCTGTAAAACACACGCAATGAAAGAAGTCATGTGAGAAAAAAGACTGTATTTACAATACCTTTGATAACAAACCTGGTACAGAGCTCACACCAGAGCCAATCTAAACATTACAACACTTAATAACTGAGCCAGAAAACAGGCCAAAGTACGCGGCATTATGAAATGCTTGCGGTATTTACTATTTTTTGTAGTCCTGCTGCTACCAGCTGAGTACTGCTGAAAATATTGAAATTTGTTAATGATTTCATCAAAAAAAGTTTCATAAGATAAATTTAAGGAAGCAACTGTGTCTTCAGTTTAATAGAATTAGTCATGCCTTTTGCTTTTTAGTTAAAAATTAATAATAAATCTAACAGTTAAAGATACTAAGAGGGACTAGATTACTATCTTCTTAGTCTTCGTCTAGGTGTCATTTTGTTAAGACCCAAAGGTGTGAGACCACAGGTCAGCCAGAAGGGGAGGTTGGGTTTGAACCGTAACCACATCAGCTGTTTCACAGACACTGCCCGTGTCCATAGTCTTACCCTTCCCACCCCTGTGCGTGCAGAAAGGCTTAATTTTACAAAGGGCTTCATCATCACAAATCATCTTTGCTTTCGGACCCGGAGGCAAGAGGATCACACTGTTGCCACCAGGCTTTTGGTGACAAATTTCTCAGATGTTTTTTTCAGAGCTGCATTCAGTTGCACCGTGCCGGCAGTGTCCAGTCTCTCCGACCAAACAGACGACACCTCCTTCCACTAGGTGAAGGATGATGAATACTGCTTTTGCTCATCTGCTGTGGAGGACAGTTAGTCTAAAAAAACCTAAAAACCCCTCTTTGCCAAGGGTTTGCATGGCCTCAGGAGGTGTCAGGATGGAGGTGGCCTAGAGGCATTGCTTGAGCTCAAAACCTGAGAATCTCTGCTCTTTCCCATACCAGGATGTGTGAGCTCACCGTCCTGTGAGAGCAGGAGTGGACAGGTTTTACCTTCAATCACAAGTGAAAAAGACAACCTAGTCAGTCCCAAAGACTGGCTGAGGTCGAGGAGGGCAACTTTTATTTTATAAAAGGAATTCTGGTGCCATGAGTATTTTTCATCTGCCTTCTCATCCAATTCTTTTTGTTTGTCATCTTCCAAGACTGCACAAAGACTGTAAGAAGACTGTGTTTCATGCTCTGACACCAGCTACTCCCTTAAGACAGTCCTTGATAAACAAATGTAGAAGTGATGAAGACAAAGGTTATACAGAGTTTATCCTTTAACTTCATATAGGAACATTGCATAAAATTGTCAAGTTTTCTCAAAAACCCTTCTACTTAGCAGTCACCAAGCCTAATTAAGGCATTTTAAATTGTGTGTAAACAGTATATTAGTCTTTTTTTTTTTTTTTTTTTTTTCCCCTGTCTATTGTAACTGAGGTGCTTTGTTTCAGGGAAAGAAACACAGCGGAGAGACACAAAGCTTCCTGAGCCTCTTTTCTATTATATAGTGGAGTGCATAATTGTTCAGAGCTCCAAAATAGTCTAAAGGGACTCGAATATGCAAATACATTAAGCATATCTTAAAATCTTCTGAAATTATACCATATTAGCCACACAATTAAAGAAAAAAATATCATCTCGTTTGAGCGTGCATGGTCTTCCCTATTTGAAAGAAAATACGTTTCTCTAAAGGAGAGAATGGAAGAGGATCATGATATTAGGCTAAATCCAGGTTACAAAACTGGACTGCTAGTTGTCTCATGAGATATAACCCAGTGACAATTGATATTTTGTCCTCTAACCTTACCTCAGCCTTCACACAGTTGTCTGTTCCCCTTGAGCCAGTCAGATCTAAGCTGTCAATTAATAGATAATGTAAGTTTACTTAGATGTCATGTAATGCTGTTATCCATGTGGAAATACATCAAATGTCCTAGTTTGCTCTAAAGGCTATGGTGCTTAGTAAAAATCTTCTCCCATGGGAAGCCTAGGCTTGACAAATGCCTGAGGATTAGTCATAGTCAGACATCTCTTTGTGATGCAAAATGACATAATCATTGACTTTTTCAAATAGTATTACACTTCTACTTTCTCCAAATAAAGAACCCAATTCTAGGTTTGCAAACAGTTTAAAAGATTTATACAAAAGATTGTATAAATTTATTATTGAATAAAGATGTCTTGCTAAACCTCAGGAACAGAAGAAACACAAGAGCTCAAAGACTTATTTAAATTTTCAATAAAGTCAAGGATGTCTAAAAAACATTTTTTTTCTTTCAATATTTGTCACGGTTTTGTATCATATTGCTGCAGCATGAGATAATCGATAACTTAAACCTTTCTCTCCAAACCCATTCTGATTGTCCACTGAAAGCACCAAAAATTTTGCACCAATACAGGTTGATGTTCCATTGTAATGACTGTGAGCTTTATTTATATTATTGTCTTAAAGTAGGGCACCTTTAAATTAAAATTTTATGTTTTAAATAGGATCAAAAATCCATTTAAATGCTTATTTTTCCTAACCCCCAACATCCAAAACATATGGAAAAAATTGCCTCTAGGTATTGAAAGTTGTTGCCTTTATCATACTGTGCATCTAAATTCCCAAGGATGATTGATTTAACGAGGTTTGCACATTAAAAATCTTTTTCTTTGTTACAATAGAGGAAATCACACGAAAGATTAATGCCCTCTGCATGGTGCCACCGAATTAAAATGTCTTTCAAATATCTTCACTCCAGGAACACTTTGCTATCCAGGCCTGTACTTAGTAAAGCTTTTCTCGGTGTAAAGAACGTATTAGTCATGGATGATGATGCTGGTGTGCTATAACCTAAATACCTTGAATATGCATATATTAGGACAAACTGGGCACTTCAGAAGGCTTTAAAGAAGTATTCATTTTTCAGGTTGGTATAATGGATTCCGCGTCAGAAACGCACGAGGCTACCCAAAGGTATGACATTCAGTCTTGACATATTTTCCCATTTCAGTGGTGTTATCTGACATGAAACAGAGTAATACGCTCCACCGTCGCTTCAAAACTTTCTTATACATAAACCCTCAGCAGTATTTTCTTTGCCTGATATGACAATGTGTCGCCCTAGCATCTGCTGCATTAATGTTTTACAAAGCCTTTTTTTTTTTTTAAATTTCATCTGCTCTTATAATCATGAAGAGGATGCTGCTGATCCAGATATTCTCTCCATATTCACACAGGAATCCAGGTTATACTGTCTTAGAGATCACCTCAAAAGTAAAGGGACACAGACCAGCTTGAACATACACTTCTTTCTTTAGGTGAAGAGCTTGTATCCATACTTCATATGGACATATCATGGAGAAAGATCTTTCCTGTCATACCCCACTTTCTAACACACACCCTACTTTTGACCTGAGTGGAGGGATGGGGAGAAAGGCTGGAGGAAGAAAAAGGACAGCTGAAGTGGATTTGGAGTTTTGGAAAGTGTCTGCTGGATATTATATCCGTGCTGGATACAGCAAGTGTCCTTCTGTGAGTCTCACCAGAAGAACATTTCATTCACCTCCAGGCAGAGACTGGGACGCAGATGACATAGATGCAACATGGATGACTGGAGAGTGGACGTCTGTGCAAAGCAGGGAGATAATCAGCCTGGTAATACAAAAAAATCAGCAGATCATACTGGTTGTTTAGTTTTACGCCTTCCTCAAGAAAAATATTCCTTCTGGAAAAAGGATTAATTCAACAGTTCCTTCAAAGAAAGTGCATTAAATAGAAATATGCCTGTAACACCAGTATCCTGGAAGAAAAATAGCTCTATATGAGCATGAAGTCAGGGTATGGATGTATTTACAGTGGAGAGAATAAAAGAAATATAGAATCAGAGAACTATAGAAAACTCCAGGTTGGCAAAATCTCTGTAGTTCATCAGATCCAACCTTTCACTGAAAGCAGGGCCTTGGGTTAGGTTATCCAGGGCCACATCAACTCGAGTCTTCAGGTGAGATTCCAGCACTTTTCTGAGTAAAATATCCAATGTTTGAGTATTCACACCGTGAAGAATATTTTTAACATCCAGGCAGAATTTTACCTCAAGCAACTTGTGCCAGTTGCCTCATGCCTTGGCACCAGGCATCCTTGTGAAGTGCGGATAACTTATTCTCCGCAACCACCTTCAGTGTTTTGGAAGACCACGACTGGAACCTCCTGAGTCACCGTCTCTCCAGGCTCAGCAAACGCAGTTCCTCCAACCTGTCTCCATACATTGAGTTCTCCAACGCATTCATCATCATGGTGGGTTTCCTCTTGATCTGGTGATCTTTCTCTCTTGAACCAAAGGGACCAAGACAGTATCAGTGTGTACAGCTGATCAGACAGTATAGCGTGGCCAGCAGGGACAGGGAAGGGATCTTACTCCTGGGCTTGGCACTGGGGAGGCCGCCCCTCGATTCCTGGGTTCAGTTCTGGGCCCCTCACCCCAAAAAGGCCATTGAATGACTCGAGTGTGTCCAGAGAAGGGCAACGGAGCTGGGGCAGGGTCTGGAGCACAGGTCTGCTGGGGAGCGGCTGGGGGAACTGGGGGGGTTCAGTCTGGAGAAGAGGAGGCTGAGGGGAGACCTCCTGGCCCTCGGCAACTCCCTGCCAGGAGGGGGCAGAGAGGGGGGATGAGTCTCTGGAGCCAAGGCCCCAGCGCCAGGCCCCGAGGGAATGGCCTCAAGCTGCCCAGGGCAGGGTCAGGCTGGCTCTGAGGAAGGATTTCTGTGCAGAAGGGGCTGTTGGGCGTTGGAATGGGCTGCCCAGGGCAGGGGGGAGTCCCCGGGATCCCTGGAGGGGTTGAAGAGTCGGGCTGAGCCAGCGCTGAGGGGTCTGGGGGAGTTGGGAACGGTCAGGGAGAGGGTCATGGTTGGACTGGAGGAGCTGCAAGGGATTTTCCAGCCTTGATGATCCTGTGATTCTGTGATTCTGAGTTTTCCAAGGTAAGGCCTAAGAAGTGCCAAGTGGAGTAGGATAATCACATCCCTAATCTGCTTGTTATATTCCTGCTGACGGAAGCCAGGACACAGTTGGACTTCACTGCTGTGAAGTTGCACTTATGTCTAGCTTGCCATCCACTCAGTCAGTCCCCTGCCGTTCTGACAGAGGCGGATGAGGGAGGCGTTGATACAGAACATACCATGGCCATGGCCTTGGGGCTGCACAGTCTGCTGAGGTGTATTATAGGGGTTGTGCTTGCTCCTGCAGATCTAACCAAAGAGTCAACAGGAATCCGCCTGCCACCATAAATTCAGTTCATGTTTCATCTCAAAAAAGGAGACGAGAACTTTCCCGAGGACTTTATGCATGATTGCAGTGAGAATGCAAGACAGAGGGATACATACAGTCTTGATGCAAGACAGAGAGAATAAAGAGCGAAACAGTAGGTCCGAGCTTAATAAATGGGCAAAAGTAAATATCAGAAGAAGATTCCAAGCTGAATAGTGTTGGAAAGTGAAATATCTGAAAAGCAGCTTAGAAACTGAGGTATGCTTTCAACAACAAATACAGTTCTTCAGACAATAAGTGAAAATTAAGTGCGCTCTGCCATCTACTATAATTACTAAAACTCATTCGTTATTTCTAGTTTAGTAATATGTCATGAGTTCCACCCAGGCAATTTCCCATTATCCTTCATAATCTACAAACATATAGTAAGAGACAGCACCTGTCATGACAAGCCTTAAATGCACAAGGTAAAAGATAGGAGAAAACATGGAAATGAATCACAGAGAGAGACAAGTGATTAAGGTTTTTTTTTTAAATAATTGAAGTGGGTTTGAATCCTTTCACACTGAATAACAATACCCGTAGTGACTGGCCCAAGGACAAGTGGACAGTCTGTTGCAGAGCCGGATATTTAGCAAATATGTTCTGAGCCACCACCCAGAGCCTTCAAAAAAGGCCCAAGTACCATGTAAGACACTGACTACAGGGCAGGGGTGCTGCATTACTGCCACACCCTTGACACCTTTTCTTAATATTTTCCAATTCTATTTCAGGCAGGGTTTTTTAGACAAAGACATGAAAAAAGTACAGCTGGTCTCAGAGGGATGGGATGGACAGGTACCTGCCAGACCATCTATTTCGTTATTTCTCTGTTTAAAAAGATCTTTGTAAAATAATGGTTTCTGTTTATATGATCTCCATTAAAAAAGATATAAAATTACTCTCTTATAACTAAAAATATTTTAAAGAATGCAATGAAGAGATAAATCC
Source organism: Athene cunicularia (assembly GCF_003259725.1). Lineage (NCBI taxonomy): Eukaryota > Metazoa > Chordata > Aves > Strigiformes > Strigidae > Athene > Athene cunicularia. The sequence continues at coordinate 14,016,772 of NW_020799144.1, forward strand.
ATAGTGTTGCAGAAGTGATTACATTTAGCTGGTAAATAATAATTATGAATGTCTAAAAAAGGGTAAAACCAGAGAAGATTGTTGATGTCAGGCAATAAACTACTTTGAGCCATAAATGTGGAGAATTCCGCCTTCTCGGTACTCATGTTTTCTGACCATCAGGACAGAAATAGTTGAAGGGCTGAAACCAGCAACTATTTTGGTGTGGTCCCAGATAAATAAGGTAGATGATCAAGTGTTTTCTCTATCTCATGGGTTTTGTCAGGGAGCAGGTAGAAGCACACTGGATCATCTGCCTTGTTCACCTGGGACCAGAAAAATAAAAGAAAAAGGGGAGCAGGAACTATGAGTGTATCTTTCCTTCCCCACTCTGTGCAAGAGAAAGAAATGTGCTCTGGGGAGTGCGGTGGTCTGAGGAGGAAAACAAAAGGTTAGCAGAGAGCAGAGGAGGTGGAGGAGGGAGGAGGGACAGGGGAGTGGGGAGGAGAGGGAGGGAGGACACACGGGTGGGAGAGGGGTGGACACAAGGTGGAGGGGAAACGGGGTGTTGGTGATGACAGACACGTGGTGGGACATGACTTCGGGCAGAGGTGCAGAATAAGGAATGGCATTTGGTCTCTGTCACAGGGGAGTGACAGAGGCAGAGACTGTCATTCATGAACTCTGGAAATACAGTAAACCAGCAGATTGTCTTGGCCCAAATTCATTGTGCCACAGCCACGGAGATGACAGAGTGGTTCCACAGAGGGTACCCTAATTTTAATTAAATTAAACGCAAGCACACTGCTTCCAGGGTCAGCAGGGTGGTGCAGACACTTTTGGGCACCCTCAGCCAGACACAAAACCCTCTGCAAGAGCCCGTGTAAGCTCTGACCTCTCCATGCTGTGCTGTCCTGTAGCAAGACCCTTCCCATCACCACGTTTGCGTTACCCACCTTTCCCAGACCTGCAGAAGGGTACAATAGAAATAATTCAAATAAACCAGCCTGATGTGCACAGGTGGGGTGGCGGGTGGGAGGCAGCGAACAGCCCCTGAGCAGCCCGAAGATCCACATCCCTGTTTTCTAAAACAAAAATGCTGTGGCTTTCTTGGGACCCACCTCAGCAGCAAGATGTGTGACAGGGCCTCTTCTACAAAAACAATTTAAGGATTTTTTTTTTTTTTTTTTTTTTTTTTTCCCTCGAAAGATACAAGCCATAATTCTGCTTATACATCAATCACTGGAGAATATTTGGCATCCATTTCTTCAGAAATGCCCCCCAGTAGGTAGTGGGAAGTGTTCCCTTTTCAGTCCTAACAGAGGTGAAAGGAAATTGTGGTCATGATTCACCAGATGATTTTTCAACTGTGCTTTCTATACTGCTGAAATATTCTCTATTCCCCTGGACATCTTTAACCTCTCCTTCAACTGGATGTACTCCTACCCTTGCAAGGCATGCACAGCCATGAAGCCATCTCATTCACCTAATTTTTTAACAAATAATGTCTGCTTTTTTAATGTTCCATTGCTTAAAAAAAAAAAAAAAAAAGCAAAAACTTTCACAGTGTGCTTTTAACCATAGATTTAGTTCACATGCAACTGAAATCAATAAAAGTTCCTTAGCTGATAGAGTCCATTCATTCTGGCTGCAATTCCTCAGTACCTGTTAGTTCTTCTCTTCCTCCTGGTCCTTCAACCCTTGGAAAGTGATGAAACACTTTTTTTTTTTTTTTTTTTTTTTTTTTTTCCCACATGTGAAGCATGTCTTTTATGATTTCCCACCAAAAGCATACTTCCAATTTATATGAAATTATACTTTTGGTAACCTCTTCCATGTCTATCATATCTGCAGTCTCAGACTTCTTATTTGTGTACTCAGTAGCCTGACAAATTATTTTTTTCTTTTTCTGTCTGCCTGTCTCACTTATTCCTTTTTTTTCTCCCAGCATCTAATCAAAATCTAATTCTCACTAGATAGCAGTGAGCTCTCTAAAAACGGAAAATTGGCTCATCAGCATTAGACTATCTACAAATTCCTCTGTGTTTTTACCTTCTCCCTGCTTTATCTGTGTAAAGCCTTGTCATGTGCACTTTTCATTTTTGTGTAGTAGGTTTTCAGGCTTTGTGACAGTTCTTCTGTTAGTAACTGCTGTCTTACTTTATGAAAAGTTTTTACCAGATGAAGTACTTCCAAACCAAGCAATGTCAAGAACAACGTAACCCCTTTTATTACACTCCTTTCCGGTGGCACCCGCAGAGAAGAGCTGTTACTGCTTTCCCCACATATATTCAATAAGTCCAGAAGGTTTTGGCATTTGTTGGAGCCTTACTTTTTTCCAGTTTTCAGTCAGGGAAGGAGTAACTTTGTCTTTTTCCACTCCTGGTTGCACATGTCCTTCCAAGTCACTCAAGGAGAGGCCACAGGCGCACATGCAGTACGTGATAAGCAACGTGCAACACACATCTGCTCATTTGTACCAATGTTTCCAACTTGGAAAGTGACTCCTATCCTACAATTTCCAGACCAGGAGCCAAGAAGCCGGCTGTGATTTCATCAGCTGGTCCAATATGTGGTCTAGACCTGAACGGAGCCTGCCTGAGCTGGCGTTAATCGAGATACGTCAGGTAATGAGGACAGCCCTGCGAGGGACATGCTACAAGCACCCGGCCACTTAATGCAGCAGGGATGGCAAGCCCCAGGACTCTCAATGTTGGGATTGTTTGGAGAAAGGGAAACGCTTCTCCTATTTAGCTGCTAAATTTATTTCCCTGGCTTGAGCTGCTACAGCAGCCAGAGCTGCAGACTGGTGGTGCAGAGCACGACGCCGGCTCGCCAGCAGATGCTGCAGAGGATCCCAGCTGTGCCAGCTGGGAAACCAGCTCCGAGAGGTGGCTGGGCTCCCGTCCCCAGCTGCGGAGGGTCCTGCGCCCCGAGAGGGCTCACCGCCAGCCCAGGGAGCGTGGCTGGGCAGGGGCACAGGAGCCACTGCTGCCACCTTACCCCGTGTCACACCTGGAGCCCTGCGAGCACCAGGGACGATGTCAGAGCAGCTAACGTCGCTGGAGGTGGGACCCTGTGACCCAGCTGCTCACCACGCTGGGATAGAAATCCTCGCCCCCAGGTCTCTGCTGTTGTGCTTCTGCTCTTGAAAAATCCAAACTTCGGAAAGAATTTGAGTGCAGTCTTTACGTGCTGACAAATAAATCTATCACTTGCCACGGATGTATCATTTTACTCAAGCGACTGATCTTCATCTCTTAATAACCAAAATAACAACCAAGGGGGAAGTGGTGCTGCTTTCTCAACATTTCATTACATTTAAGGTCGTCGTAGTATTTTAACTCAGCACAGCTAATGTGTTGTGTGGAGCATATAGAAAATTGGTTTTGTATGCATCTCCATGAAAGCACTGACCAGCCAGCTTTACCCCTTCAGTCTCAACACGAAATATTGTCATGCCTGAACTAATTCCTTTATGACAGTCATCATATCTAGCATTCTGATAAGTGAATATTTGTGAAGCTAGCTCTCGCATAGATCCTCGTGAAGATAATAAATGATATTTATCTTTTTCAGCATCGTTGTATACTACTTGTCATTTTATCTGTGATGTATCGAGCTAGAGATCAATGAATCCAACCATGACACTAAACAGCTAAATAAACCATCATAGTCAGCCTATAACAAATCTCTTGCTATCTCCTGCTTGCTCCGAGTCACAAATCTGCCTTTGTGTAAAACTTTTTTGTGTCTGGAAATGCTTCTTCTGAAGATGGATTTTAAAGACTATCAAAGTCTGTACATTTCCATCAACACTGCTATATGATGTAGACCAGAGGTAGAAAGAGATTAATTCTTTAGTCTGGCTGGCAAACATAGAAGAGAGACCAAATATGCAACTGTAATAGCAACAAAACAGCCTTCTGAGTAGACTGGAGCATCTTCTCCTAAGCCATGAATTTTCAGTTAAGTTCATCATCCAAGTTTCCGCTAATTGAAAATAAGCTCATCAAATCATTCAAAAAGGGACAATTTCTCTAAGTTCCCACATCTTTATTTTTATTTTCATTTTCTGCTTAAACAATGCTTATTCCTTTCCTGGAGCGAGACCAGGTGTGTTGATACAGACACTTTACCTGTAGATAGTTAAGAAATATTTTTTCTCTCACCTCTCCACATGTTCAGTTAAGTCCTTAAAAACCATGATGGTAGAAAGAGTGTGGTCTGAGTTTCTCTGCCGATGGCCTCACATCAAACCTCATATTTCTTCTGTCAGAATGAACAGCTGATGCTAGAAATGATGCTAGGTTATCTGGGGATGCCACAGAAATATTAAGAAGCAGCAATAGCTTTACTACGGAAGCAACCCAAAACTTATCAAATGGGCTTGGAGACACATTTCCTTATCACTGTTACGTGTATGATATTCTATAAGACATAGATAAGTAGAAAACTCCAAGTGTAGATACATACTTCTATTTCAAAGTGTTCTGTGGTGAAGGGCAGGTTGTAGGACAGATGCATAACACTTTGTCCTGTCTGCAAGCTCCAAATACTCCATACAATCACAGAATCATCTTGGTTGGAAAGGACCTTGAAGATCATCTAGTCCAACCATTCACCTCATACTGACAGTTCCCAGCTTCAGCATATCCTTAAGTGCTAAATCGACCCGACCCTTCAACCCCTCCAGGGATCCCGGGGACTCCCCCCTGCCCTGGGCAGCCCATTCCAACGCCCAACAGCCCCTTCTGCACAGAAATCCTTCCTCAGAGCCAGCCTGACCCTGCCCTGGGCAGCTTGAGGCCATTCCCTCGGGGCCTGGCGCTGGGGCCTTGGCTCCAGAGACTCATCCCCCCTCTCTGCCCCCTCCTGGCAGGGAGTTGCCGAGGGCCAGGAGGTCTCCCCTCAGCCTCCTCTTCTCCAGACTGAACCCCCCCAGTTCCCCCAGCCGCTCCCCAGCAGACCTGTGCTCCAGACCCTGCCCCAGCTCCGTTGCCCTTCTCTGGACACGCTCAAGTCATTCAATGGCCTTTTTGGGGTGAGGGGCCCAAAACTGAACCCAGGAATCGAGGGGCGGCCTCCCCAGTGCCGAGCCCAGGGCTCAGATCCCTTCCCTGTCCCTGCTGGCCACGCCAGTGCTGACACCAGCCAGGATGCCGTTGCCCCCCTTGGCCCCTGGGCACACTCTGGCTCATTCTCACCCCCCCAGTCCCTCTCTGACCGGCAGCTCTCCAGCCACTGCTCCCCAGGCCTGTAGCCCCCCTGGGGGTTGTTGTGGCCCAAGGGCAGCCCCGGGCATTTGCCCTCAGTGAAACTCCCCCAGCTGGGCTCAGCCCATGGCTCCAGCCTGCCCAGGTCTCTCTGCAGCCTCCCCACCCTCGAGCAGATCAACACTCCCACCCAACTGGGTGTCACCTGCAAACTGACCGAGGGTGCCCTCGATCCCCTCGTCTGGATCATCAGTAAAGATGTTAAACAGGAGTGGCCCCAACACCCAGCCCTGGGGGACACCACTCGTGACCGGCCGCCAGCGGGATTTAATGTTAATGGACCATTCCCAGCAGCTTCATGTACCTTGTCCGCTTCAATTCTACAGGCCAGGCTCCTCACTCTTCACTTTGTCTCCACTCTGGACTATCCTCAAGGAGCGTGAAGACAAAATATGAAAATTCAAATTATTCAAGAACCATGATTGTGCTGTACTTCCCGAGTATTTCAGTGTATGTTTTACTGTCCCTGAGGTCGGGTCAAGTCTCTTACCAGACTGACATAGACTTGAGCAAATGCTTTTGCCTAATACTGGCCTTTACGTGCTCTTTATACAGTGCCCAACACTCTTCCTTGATTGAATGAGCTTCTTCTAGTCTAGTTGGGCCAATGCTTGTGTGTATTTCTGCTACGTCTGCTGCACAGCACCAGCTGAAGCAGCATGCCAAATAGAGTAATAGTAAGTAGGAATCTCCAGTAATTGCTCTGCGTTTTTATTCCCTTGCTGTTGATCCATAACAATTACTTCTAGGCCACTGCCAAACTACATATTAATGCTGCTGTACATTAAAATAGCAAGCAACGAGCCTCAGAGTTTAACGTGTTTTCAGTTTCACTTGAACACGAGCCATTTGAATTTCTTTTAATTAAATAAAAACCTTAAAATTTTAAAACAGCAAAGCATTTGGCTTCTGTTTGCCATAATCCGCAGAGACTATGGAAGAATCTCATCAAATTACACAACTTTCATTAAAGAGTTGCACTGTACAGGAGTCAGTGAGAAATGTGTAAAGCTTCATTATACTAATCAGAGAAAATCTAATCCTCTGATATGCAAGCAGGGGACATTAGTATTTTTTTATAGAGGAGGTGGACAGGGAGAAGACCAGACAGCTGGCTGTGATTTGTATGTGATCTCTACAGAATGATCTTATTATGGTGTCTGAGCCCCTCACAGAATTAAATATTTTCTCGCAATCATTTTCTCAACTTGGTTTTGGACTCAGGTTTTACAAAGCTTAACCCCCAAACAGTTCCTAGCAGTCTAGAAGTCGCTGTAGGTTCATCCCAGAACACAGGATTGTGCTGGGATTGCTTGGCAGTGGCACAAGAGCCTGACAAAGCCTCACTGAGCTCTGCACCGAGAGCAGACCTAACTGCTTACAGCTCAGAGGTCATCTTAATAGGGGAAATACAACCCTTCAGGATAAGGAAGTCACTTAGTAGTAGGTATTTTCAGCTTCTTCAGTGGTCATCAGAAGGGACGGGTCAGTTCCACTGGTTAGAAGAAATAACAATCTGGAAACTCAGTGAGGTTTGACAGAGTAACTACCTTTTGTAAGCTTTTTTTTTTTTTTTTTTTTAACATCTGAAATGTTATGGCTCATTTTGAAAGTAGAAATTTTAAAAGGATCTAAGAATAGTTGTTTCCAACCAGAATCAGTCACTACTAGACATCTCCTGAGATCTGGGTGGAAAATTTTCAGTCGAGAGACGTTCTTTTTTACCAGAGCTTCATTGTCTGAATGGTGACTGCAAGATGAATATCGGCCCAGAGTTTGCATAAGTAGTTTGAGAGGGTTGATTGTCTCTGCAAATAGGCACCTGTACACCCAGACAGTAAATTTGCAAGCACAGGTGTAAATTTTGGGCATGGTTTACGCAGATGGAAATGATCCATCACCAGTGACCCTTGCCACTACACCCCACTCCCATAAAGGACAACGGAGTCTCAGGAAGCAAAGGAGATGCTTCCGGGCAGATGACCAGGTCCTCCTGGTGAAGGTCATGCAAAAAGGTGGTGGGCAAAGAAGAAAGTCCCCTCCCTGCTTCCCAAAGTACAGACTTTCCAGGTCCAAAGTGCTTTGCATTTATTTAAAAGGGGCTAAACACCAGTTGGCTCTTCTTTCAGACTGGTTTCAAAATCAAGTCAGGGTAATATGTCAGGGTAAGCAGCGGGTCTGCTGAACGCCAGACAGAACCGACGGAGTTCGACCTTGGCCAGATTGTCCCGTACCCATGAGAGGCCTACGCGCAGGAAGGCATACCACACAAGAACAAAGGACCGAGTAAGCTGGGACAGGGAACATTTTCTGCAAGAGCTACGGAACTGCTGACCACAGACAAGAAATTATCTTCAAAAGCAAAACTTTAAGAAAGCTATCCAATCATGTACCTTTGCTATGGGTTTAGCCAATTGTGTTAGAACTTGCAGTAGCTGTAAAAGATATATGAAGTATGTAGAGAACAATAAAGGGCTTCTTTTGCCTCTGACTTGATTATTGATTGTTGCTTGACCGTCTCTACCGCGACAGTAATACACTCAACTGGGGGGGGAGATCATTTACCTCCGTAGAAGAAACTTCAGAGCTAGAGGATTCTCAGTTTGGTCTGTAGGTCACAGAATCATCAAGGCTGGAAAAGCCCTTGCAGCTCCTCCAGCCCAACCATGACCCTCACCCTGACCGTTCCCAACTCCCCCAGACCCCTCAGCGCTGGCTCAGCCCGACCCTTCAACCCCTCCAGGGATCCCGGGGACTCCCCCCTGCCCTGGGCAGCCCATTCCAACGCCCAACAGCCCCTTCTGCACAGAAATCCTTCCTCAGAGCCAGCCTGACCCTGCCCTGGGCAGCTTGAGGCCATTCCCTCGGGGCCTGGCGCTGGGGCCTTGGCTCCAGAGACTCATCCCCCCTCTCTGCCCCCTCCTGGCAGGGAGTTGCAGAGGGCCAGGAGGTCTCCCCTCAGCCTCCTCTTCTCCAGACTGAACCCCCCCAGTTCCCCCAGCCGCTCC
>NW_020799144.1:14025084-14053148 GCF_003259725.1 Athene cunicularia
CTTTAAAAAAAAAAAAAAAAAAAAAGAAAGAAAAAGAAAAAAAGAGAAAGGGATGGGATGCCAGACAGAAAATGTTAAAATATGTTTAAAAATTATTACCTGTGGCAAATCAGAAACACAACCCAAAAATCATTCACACAAAAAGTCATCGTGCAGCTGTGGGTCCCCTGCAGATGGGAGTGACCACTCCTGGAGCCAAGCCTGGAGAGAGGAGGAGGAGGGAGGAAGAAGCACCGCACACCACCCAGGGTGGATGCCTTCACAGGGAGCAGGTGTGAAGACCAGTTTAGGAACAGCCTGGACTTTCAACACCAACAAAAGCTAGGTAAAAAATTCAGTGCTTTAGGAAGCATTTAGCCTGGGTGTAGCCACCATTAGTGGGGCTCTGGGGGCACCAACGCAGCAGTAAATTGCAGAAGAGAGTGGCTTGCTCTTCCTTACTGATCAAGTCCTTATCTTGCGTGCTGGAGATTTAATTTTGATTTTTCTCCCCAACGGGCCATCACTCCCCTCTGCTTGTGGGGCACTCAAAACCCACTTCTGCAAGCCAATGCCACGCTGCCTGTGACGATGCAGCTCAGCCTGGCCCGGTGGGTGAAAATCACAAGTCCACTTAGATTTGCAGTCCCGGCCAAGCGATGGAGCTCCACCAAACCACACGTGGGGAGAGCCACAGCCAGCAAACAACAGAGCCTTCTGTGTTCACCCCTCCCAAACCACCGATGAATGGGAGGAGGCTTATGGCTGCATGTACAAGCCTTTGTTCCCTGGAAAAGAAAACACCTCTTTTCATCTTGGGGGAGAAAGAAAGAAAAAAACAAAAAAAGGACAAAAAGTGTAGACTTTTTCCTTCCAGTGATATCTTTCTGAACCTTTGCTAACAAATCGCTGAGGTTAACAGAAATACACAGCTGCTCTCTCCACAGTGGGACTTAGGGTTCCTCCATCCCACAAAGCCGCTTTTTTTTAATTGTTGTGAGAAGTGACTCAGTTTGGGGGGCTGCGCCCAGGAACGATACCCACATGAACCGGCAGGAAGCTGACGGTGTAATTTAGGAGGCCAGCTGTCTGCAGCACACTGGTATTAGTTAGCTCTTGGAGATGACCAAATAATGCGGGGAAACACTTTGTGTTTGACATTCAGGCATTTGTTTTCTTGTAAATAAGTTTTTTTTAAAAAACGCCTAGAAACTTACAAAAAGTACAGCTGCTGTGCAGCAGAGAGTGGAAATTATAAATTAATAGAAAAGGGAAAAAAAAAAACCCACAACAAAACAACCTAACTTTAAGTAAATGGGTAAGTTCTGCATTTTAAGCCCTGATAAAATATTTAAGGTCACACTGAATGGCAGCACAAGGAACATCTCAGGACAAGCTGTTACAAAACCATTGTGTAAATGGACAGGCACAACCACTTGTCCAGAGAGGTTTTGATACATACTGAGAAAGCTATTTTGCAGGCCCATTTCAGATGATGATGTACATTTTGTTTAAAAGACCAAGGTAAGAGAGGGCTGCTAAATAACCTCTCTTGGAAACTAGCTGCCAGAGTGGCAGGGGGGGATAGGGAGGGGCTTCACCTGGAGGGACTGAACGTACAGCTACTGACTGTGGGAGAGCAATGAATAAACGCAGAACAAGGAAGGGGAGCAAACAGGCAATCCCGTGGATTTTTCTCATCATAAGACCCCTTAGCTTCTTTCCCTTTCCCATAGAAGCCCCTCGGATGAGTTAGCACCCAAGAAAACAGGGTTACCCCTAAACCTTTGCATTTCTGATGCAGAGAGCTCCCTGCCAACAGGGAGGATGAAACAGCACTGACTCTTTCCCTTTCTTCTTATGACCCTTCCATGGCCAGATGACTCCTTGGTTGGCCTCACCGACTGCTAACACACCTCCTGACCTGGGTCCAGGTGAGCCAGCTTTCCTACAAAGGCACTTACAGAGGCAAAGGATCTCAGGATGACAAGGTGGGGGCTTTAAAAAGCAGTTGCCATCAGCTGCTGGTTCAGACACCTGCCCTTATTTCTTCACTGCAAGCAGCTGTTCAGCCAGATCCTACTGAAATGACCTAACAAAGTCTAATTTTTTTTTTTTATTTTACTTTTTTTTTTTTTTTTTTTTAGAAACATCCAGAAGAGCATATCTGAACTGTTTGAAATGAGCAATATTCCTACAGCATCTATTAGTGGCCCAGCATCACCCTTTGACACGTCCACGAGTATAAATCTAACCTTGGCATCATTGCTGCCAGCTCAGTAGTGGGTGTGATTGGGGACAGTCGCTGGAGGTAAAATTATTCCTAATGACCTGGCAGTCAGACCTACAAAACCTCAGTGGAAACCCTCAAAGGCAAGAGCAAAGGAACATAAACAAACCAACAGCTGAAATCTGAGAAATTTCTCCAATTCTCCCCTTTTCAAAACTTTCTAAAACTTCTTTTTTTAACATTAGTTGTCTTTAAGCTGTAGTTACCTTAAGTTTCCAGAGAAGTTTTTTGGCTTGCTGAACTGGGATTTTTTAATTTTAAAAAATGTCAAATTGATTCAGTCTTAACAATTTTGAAACTTTCTGTCAAAAGCATTTCTTAATTAAAATGTAACTGAAATAATCCATTTTCAGAAAATAGTTTTGTTGTAAAAGCACTAACTTAAACAGATTCTAAACTTGTCTTAAGGAAAAAAGAAAATTCAGAAAATCCTCAGCAAACTCTCTTCAGGACTCTGTCAACCATGGCAGGTGTATCGTAGATTATATACACAATGATTCCACCTATCTGCAGAGAGCTCCTTTCCACCTGGCCTTTTGGATGTCGACTAAAGGTCCACATGGGGATTATGTCTGTGCCCCTGGACTACCCAGGGCATTATGGATAGGTCAAAGGCTCCCATGGACGTTTTTTGGGGGTTTATGCAATCATCCATAACTAAATATAACAGACAACCCCACACATTCAGCAGTGAGGAAATCGAACAGACTGACAGGTTTTTCAGACAGATCAGCACAGCCAGTCCGCGGTTTGAAAGTTTATAACTTCTGTGCTGAGAGACTTCCAGGTGACTTCAGATAAAAATGTTAAAAATTTTAGATTAAAAAAAAAAAAAATTCCTCCGTCTAATGCCCACCTCTTTCCTTCTAGTTCCTCAAAGACACAAAGAGATTCTGCCACAACTTAAAAGTATTTAGCTGTAAAATAAAAGTAAAATATTCAGAAGATATTTCACATATATTTGGATAAAACTGTGGACGTTATATTGCCAATCAACTTCCCATTTATTATAGTTTAGAATATTTAGCTTTTGGAGCTCTTTCTCTTGTCACAGTGTTTTTTCCTTGTCCTTCCACCATTTAACTTTTTATTCTTGTCTGTAATATTGCACATCAGTGCCCATCTTTGTCTTCAGCATCTGTTTCCTATTACTCTCTTCTCTTCCTTCCTGACTTGTCCCAGATTATCAGATCCAGATGCAGGCTTGAGTAATCCTAGTGGATTTTTTAATTTATATGTCAATACAACATGGACACATATACAACCAACAAAAAAGATATATACGGATAGATAGATAGATAGATAGATAGATAGATAGATAGATAGATAGATAGATAGATACGTATGTATAAATATATGTGTACATACCTGTATAACATACGATACATGTACCTAACAAGTACACAATATGTGTACATACATGAATGATACACAGATAAATGAAACGTCCAAGATAATGGAGATATATCAACATATATCAGACATTATGAGTGGTCTCAGAATACCCCATACAATGAAAATAAAGAACAAAATGTTGCATGACCCAAATACTGGAGAAAGACCCAGATAAACTTTTTTTCCATCAGTATTAGGCTCTTCCCAGTGTTTCAGCAGACATTAAAGCAAGGTGGTCTAACAGTAACATGAAAAGCTTTAAAAAGCAGTTAGTTTCACAGCATGAGATGCTCTGTATGCAAAATTACAGAGTTTATAATACATTCCTAGTCTGCAAATCTGGTTGGCTCGGTAGACCTAAGTGCTTTATAATAAGATTGCCTCTAAGTGCACATATAAATACATAGTCTAAAAATGCTCCAAGTAGACCATGACGCAATAAACTTAACTGCTGTGTTACGGGATAATGTGTCAAGAACTCCTGTTTTAATAACGACTTGATTACCTACTTAATATGGTGAATATTATGTGTTTTCTGGTAAGGACCGCTGGGTAAATACATAATTAAAGAATTCCTTAAATATTCATTTGGGGGATTTTTTTTTCCCACAAAAAAAGAACAAGACCAGACTAACTTAAGTGCCAGAGGTGACAAAAAGCTACACCCAAACGACAACCTAAGTGAGACCGCAGGAGGCAAAGGCCAAAAGCTTTAAATTAAGGCTGAAGTATCTATTCTGACGCACAAGTTGTTGTCCTTAAAAAAAGAACATAAAATGAGGGGAGCAAGAGAGAGGGAGTGAGCTATTAGCAAACTAATGTTAGAAAGTCAGCCCGGATTTTTAAACTCAACTCTGAACGTCCTGATTTATGTCAATTTGAATATGACACGCTCTGTATTTATAAGAATATTAATTTAGGCTTCCTACAGCAGTAGCAAGTAACTCTATTAATCCACACGAGGTATTTCAATTACATCACTGTTGCGATGCCCATGGAACGGTGCATCACAATCTGCTTCCCTACATGCTCTTCAGCAACACCACAGTGGGACCAACACAGTCACTTTGCTTCAGCTTCACACGCTGATTCAGTGATAGAATAAAGTACTTCACAGATTAGCTTAGTCTGCAGCACTTAAAGGTCAGGATTTATTGTAATGTAAATCACAAAGCAATTTTATCTTGACAGAGATTACATACTGTTACAATATTTCTCGCTGAATCTAGTGATGCGTTTGCTTTTTCTTTGCAACTGCTGTGCAAAATTGGACTTTAGCCCAGAAAAGAAAAAGGGATGGCAGCCTTTTTGGTTTTCCAGCAACAACTTAATTTCTCTTCAGATTTTTCAGCACTCTGAAAGAAAGGCATTAAAAAAAAAAAAAAAAGCAACATCACCAAAAACCTTCCATAAACACAGGCAAACCTTGCAGGATGGAAAAGCGTTTTGTGTAGATGTTAGGCAGGACATCCACCAAGTTATCCTGCAGCAGAACGGATACCTAGCTCCAGTTAGCTGGAACCAAGTGATCTCATTACAGAGTGCTGAAATAGCATCCTGTCATGTCGTTCAAAATGCATTTATTAACAAAAAAAAACCCCAAAACAAAACACACCTTTGTATCCTAAGACTGGAATGGTGGTGAGCCAGTGCTCAAGCATCTGCTCCATTTGCAGGCGATCTGCCTCGGGTTACACAGTGCCAGGACTGCAGAGCACCGTCCCCCTCACACTGAATCAGATGGGTTTTTATCATGTTTACGGATAAAATAGTTCTGTGTGTTACCATGTTACACAGCCACATCACTGATCAACATGGCAACTTGCACTCATCTCCAGAGTGGCATCAGCAACAATCACTGATGGGCTCTCAACACCTCAGAATCACAGAACCAGCTAGTCGGGAAGGACCTTGAAGGCAGCCCTTTCTGGGTACCAGGGTACCAAGCACATGCATCCCTCCGCTTAACCCAAACCTGCACGTTCCCAGGGATGGGACGGCGACGGCTCAAATCCACCCTGGAAGTGCCTCACAGGATGAGCAGAGCCGGTGGAGGCCGCCTGGAGAAGGTGCTGCTCCTGCTGAATCTCCTTTAACACAGCCTAGCCTTAGGTTAGAAACAAGTTAAGTACTTCCTTCGTTTGAAAGTCTTGCTGCTTTCCCAGCCTTTCCTTCCAAGGTTGGTAGTTTGGGGGCAAACCAGGCATTTCAGTGAACTCCCTTTTGTGTGGAAAGCAGAAGGGAGGAGGACAGGAAAACACAATGCAGGGTGGAGAAACTTGGAGAAAGGCAGCAGCGTTTTTATAGTCCTGTATACCACAACCCTGGATTGATGTGGTGACTTGATAAGATGTTGAGTTACGCAACCGCTCCCGCAGATGTACTGTCGCATTAATTTTTGGGCCCTTGAACATAGCTAGACTTGCTGACCTCAGACTGAGCTTGTAGTTAGGATAAACAAGTTGCTGTGCCAGTGCACAAATCAAGTCTGGAATCTGAAAAGTCATTAAGACAATAAACATGATGCTAAGTTTACAGATTCACTTTTCCAAGCGAAATCACACTTTAGGCTATATTAAGAAAGCTCTCTTTTTCAGTCAAAAATGCAGAGCTGCATATAAACATACAGTTGTACAACTGCTGTGCGTATTTTATAATTAGAAGAAATGGCAAGTTAGTAGATCCTGGTGGATTTTCTGGATTCCTTTCACTGAATTCCCACCTTTTGCGCTTTTCTCTCATAAGGTAGGATTTTAAAATGCAAATATAGCAAAGAAGTAAAATCCATCATACGCTCCTTGGATCAGGCTCTGGGGTTGAGTAAGGATGTCAATTAGTATTCACAAAGTTTGTTTCTAATGAGCAGGAAAAGCAGGTGTTCATGGAAAACAGCAGATTTTAAGTTTATGAAACTTTGTATTTCTTTTCAAAATGCAGTTAACATTACAGCAATTGAAGTGAGGGATTCTTGAGACATATTAATACGTGTCTCAGAACATGGAAACTGTCAGACACCAGGAACAGCTTACAAAAATTCATAAGAACTTGCAATAATTATATTCTTGTTTGTATTAGTTTTTTAATTGTACACACTGAGCTGAGTAAACTGTGCTGTTGACCTGACTAGTTTGGATTTAGGGTATATTGTTTGTTTACACGGAGCTTTTGTAAGCTACGAAAACAAACAAACAAACAGAAAAATAATGAAATAAATCTTCCACATGAGTTTGAGACCACTCTTTTGGCACCAACTCACTTCTAGCCAAAGAGAATGCATTTTAATCAATTTCGAAACACACAAGCTTCTTTCCATCCCCCCAGAGCAAAGATTCCTTAGTTTATTAATTTTAGCATCATTACCCTTCCATGTAAATACTCCTTTCCAAAGCTGACAAGAAAAACAGCCTGAGGAACAGCCACCAGGTTCCTGGGTTTTTTTTAAAGCACACATTTTACAGACTGCAATCAAAAGCAGGTTAACAGCACATTTAGGTAATTTTGATTTTTAGATCTGCCGATGCAAATAAATAACAAACTTTCAGAGATCACAAATGAAATCTGATATAAATACCTACCCCCTGTTAATTTTTAGGTGGTCATTTAGCCATCAGAAGCAGTAAGAGATGGAATGCTACCAGCTTCTGCTAAATTAAAACAAGGTGATATTATTATTGGGGAATTATAGCTCATTTATATCTCATAATTCCCATCAAACACAAACCTTCACAGCCGTTTAAAACTGGTTTGCACAGTTAGTAATTTCCTACTAGACTGGACGTGTTGTCCTTTTCTTCCAGAACAGAATGGGAATTGACACATTTCTTTGCATTTGAGCATGGCATTTAAACGCAAACTAGCCTGATGTGCTCAGTGCAGCCACTATGAACTCGCTGTCAGATGTCGTCTGCAGAGGGACCCCACAGAGGGCCCCCTAAAACCACCACAACACAAAAACTGACCCCAGACCTTCTCTGCAATGCCCTGGGGCTGCAACAGCTCCCCTGGCCTTGCATCAACCTTTAAGAAGCAGCGAGGCTACAGGTACCAGCTTGATCCATACAGCTGAAACTTTAATTAGCACGACACAAGGTTTCAGCAGACAAATTTTGGGCAGGTGCAAAGACGCAGTAATTTCAGATGTCAACATCCCTTCTGCCTCCGAAGCCCCCGTGCCAAAAAACCAAGTGCTACCATAACAAAAGACGCAGTGTGAGTTTGCACCTTCCCCGGCTTAATCCACTGTGAAAAGTTGGGAGAGCATGGAGGTGCCAGACTGTGTGACTGCAGCAATGAAATGATGTCGCTTCTGCTGGTGACCACAGCCCCTGCTCCATCCCACCAGGGTCCCCCTAACCCCTGAGATGCACCTTTGTGGGCTGGGCCTCTGGAGACATCCAGCAGTGAAGAAATTACATGCATTTAATTTCCACTCTGTTTGCAAAATATTACCCATGCTGAAACCACCTTTTATGTGTTTCTGCCATCCATCATGTTTCATCTCACTGAAGCACAGGGCAAATTCCTGCCTTCCGCATCCATATTTAATATTATTTCTGCTGGATGCACAAAGACTAGCAGAGATCAGACAACATCAGGTTCGTCACTGCACGGCTCCTTAATATCAACAGGGGAGAAGTGGATGCAAATTCATCCTTCAGCCATATCACAGCCTCACAAAGTTGTCTGCACTTTAGCTGGTTTTATCCCCTTTTTAAACTCACATGAATAATAAATACACAGTAAAATAAAAATACCCGGAGGTCTGCCACACATAGAATATCAAGATACCCTGGATGAGGGTAATAATTGCAAAAGCAACTATGTGATTTAGGAAGTTAAAGCCTCTCCTGAGGGTGGGGGTGCTCGATTTCCAGTGGTAGCAGAGGGATTGGAAAGTCCGTTTGGTTCAAGGGCCAAGAACCTAGAGACCGAGATTCCCTCCTCCTGTGGTTCACTGTGGAAATCAAGCTGCAGATCCATTAGTTACTTGGATGTGTTCTGAATATTTCATCCCAAATCTCTGCACAATCTGTCAAAAAGAGCCATTGAAAGAGACCAAACGGGCACTTTCCTGAAATACTTGGGTCACACAGCACAATTGCTCATCAGTCTTTTACTCAGGGGGAGAAAATTTGACTTAAGTAAACACTAATTCGAGATAAAACCTCACTCATTTGAGTATATTTAAGTAAGAAATTGTTGAAAGTTACTGCATCATACCCCCACCACACCTAGAAGAATTTATAGTATTAAATGTGTGAAATAAGAAGGCCTAATAAAGCGTTGTGTTCTGAGAAAAAGCATGGTTACTAGTTGCATTAGAAATAGTGTTAGAATGACTTCACTCTGTGCAGTAAGAAACAATTTCCACTGCTTTTTACTTTGGCACACCCAAGAAATGCGCTGTCCACAACTTTTTAGAGCTCGGGTGCCAAATTCATCTTGACACAAAACAACACAGAATAATAAAAAGAGTAAGAGGACACAGATAGGGGCCGAGGAGGAAGAGGAGAGGCATGACACCACCAGATGAGGCAGCTATTGATCAAAAAATCGTTGAGTACAGAACTTTCCAGATCGTTTTACAGCTTTTTTTTTTTTTTTTTTTTCCCCCCCCCCCCCCCATTCTGCTCTCCCCTAATTTACCTGAGAGAAATGAGGGGGGGAGGATCACACACGAGACAAGCCTCAGGGTGCCTGTGGGAGGGAAGAGGGATGCAGAGCGTGGCAGCACACAGGGGACGGGGACAGGGCAGCCACAGACCCTGGTCACGGAGCAGGACAACATGGAGCGAGTCCAGCGTGGGGGAAATGATTTTGTAAGGGAGCCTTCTGAAGAACTAGGCACTGAGTTACAAAGCTCAGAGTAAAGGAGGGTGCATGCTTAAGGCAGGAAACAATGAGCAGATGGGTGAGCTGTTTGGTTGTCAGGACAGAAAAACCACAGTTGTATCCCCATAACACATGAATAAAAGAAAACAAAATAGCACATCTTCGACCAAGTGTCTGTTTTCTTGGTAAACTCAACACATCGCAAGCAATTAAATCTTTTTTCTGTCCATTTTTCTTTCAGCTGCAAGGTGACCCAGCACAGAAATGTGAGCTTTCTGTCCATGCAAAATGCTCAGTTCCTATTTGTACTGCAAACAAGTTGCATCCCAGTTGATAAATCGCTATTGTATGGGTGGAAGAGGCCCACAGATTTTTAAGGTGTGTGTACACACTGAGAGAGTGAAGAGATTTCTGGTACAAGAATTCCACCTGACATCTGATTATGCTGGTTTTGTTTTTCTAACTTCAGAGCCCTCTTTTTAGCCATAACAATGGGTCCCCCTAGTGGGTAAAAGCATAATCGACAAATTTTGTCCATTTAAATTCCCTCTTACTGCAATATATCACATTTGATTACCAAGTGGAACCTGATGCTTGTAGAAAAGCAAGCGCAAAAAGGTATGGTTAACTTTTGTGCAACTTTTTAAAAACATACAGCACAGCTATAGTGATATATATATTCCTTCTGAGCTGTTTCATTAAGGAATCAAGTCACAAATCCTTCTGGTGAATTACTAATGTGGCACAGAAACTGTACCTCAAACACCTTGGTTTTAAAAAAATAATAACACAAATAAATTTTTCTGTTAAGGTTGCCCTGACTAAGGTGTAATCAATTTGTAATCCAAACTGTGTGGGAAAGGCAACACTTTTCTTTTTAAAAAAAAAAAACACAAAACCAAACTAACCAAAAATGAGTCACACTAACACTTCTCCAAGTCACGATATTCAGTGTTTCACAAAGTAATGAATTAGATGCTGTTAGCACTGCAACTGTTTTTATAAATGCAGCAGCCATTATAAACAGGTATAATTAGTTCACTTGTGTAACTCCAGATACCAGTACCTATTTTATTAGCTGAAGGAGTCTCAGGTAGGATAGTGGGAGTTATATTTTGCTCTTTAGAAGTATCAGGGAATAATTTAACTGCCAATGGAGACTGAAGAACTGACTTGATGAATGCATCCTTCAAGCTGCAAAATCCTGAGCAGGATCATTCCTCAGCACTGAGGAACGCTGGAGAAGGGGGGGACCACAAACCATATGTTTTAAGCCTTCAGATATTTTTGCCTTTTTTTAATGCCTTTTTTAAGGGAGGTCTGTAGCATGCTATATGAACTAACATTTTTTATTAATTTCATTTTACTTAGCTTGCTTGCCTGTGATTTTTTTTTTTTTTAATATGTACAGTAATCACAAATGCCATACAGATATTTTACTATTTCCTTTTTGCATTCCTTATTACAGCACATCCCTGTGCTACCACCACTGTGCAGTTTCAACCTGTATCATGGTAGCTCTGCCTTTCACTAAACAGGAGAGCACTAGGTGGCTGGCTTCTCTCCCTCCCCACCTCCATCACAACTCCATTTAAAATAGATTTATTATATGAGCTTGCACAGCTCCTTTTCCAGTGGGTAACTAAGACATTTCTCTACCTCACATTTCCATTTACAGCTGGGATGGTTGCTGTGTTGCAACCTCTCTGCCTCCAGTAGCAGGCTGGGAAGGGCTCCTTCCAACACCTTGGAGAGCCCATCAAGCAAGAACAGGTTACTGAACTTGATGTAAATTACCACAAGTTTTTGACAGCACAAATTGTCCAAATTCTATTCACACCAATAAAGCAGGCTTTACTGTCAGTCAAACTTCTGGCTAAGCCTATTCTTTATTCCTTTAAGAGGAATATTTTAAAGAAATTATTCCTTCCTTTATTTATTCCTTTGGAATTCCTTTAAAAATGCGTTTATAAGTACTTTTCAAAAAGGTAACGGCTAAAAAGTGGCAAATACAACCTTCACTGGCTAAACACTCGTATGTCATTTCAAAAAGACCTACATATGGAAAGTTCCCACTTATTATATATTCTGAGAGCTATCACTTCTGACTGCTGGTAATTGCCAACATGTTCATTTTGCTTAGCAACAGTTTTACAGTACATGAACCATTTGTGCTATCATAAGATATTTGCAGATTCTCTAGATGTTTATGGTGTTTCCACTGATTTTCTGGTAACGTGTGTGACATTAGAGGGACCTGTCCGAATGGATTTGTCCAGGTTTTCCCTCAGTGTACTTCAGGGGACATGGAAGTGCTCAAAACACTGACCTTTTTTTCCCCCCCTCTGTGGAATCATTTCTCTTTTATTACTCAAGGATGAAAACATTCTCAGCATCCCTACAGACTTACTTCAGCAGCAATTATAGCGCTACAGAAAATGACTTCTGCAAAAGTTTTGCTAGTGCCAGCCACTACCTTCTACAAACTCTTGACCTAATGGAGAAGTCAAAGAAAAATGCAGCTCTCACTTCAAATATGGTTCTGTGCACAGCAAGGAGAGTTTCAGCCACAGTTACTACCTGCTTAATAGTAGGACACAGCTTGAGAAAAACAAGTAAAGGGTTGTTTAAGTGAGCAGTGCATCCATCAGATGGGAGTGGACAAAAAACTTCAACTATGTGAGGCCTAACGAGCACTTGTGAGCAATCCACATGGCAACTGGATGTAGGGCAGCTGTCCTTATCCTCTGTTCTTGTGCCATTTGCGATAAAAACCTCTGCCAACAAAGCTTACTAAGCTGTGACATCCCAGAACTCCACATGGCCTGCAAAATTTGCTTAGGATAGCTTAGAAGTTGAAGGATTTCTCAGCACTTGGCTTCGTGCCATAACCTCCTACAATGCCAGTCTCAAATTAAGACTCTCTCCGAGATGCAGCCACACTGCAAGAAGGCAAGATGCACCCGTGAGCGACGTGACAAACCTGAAGGGAGCCCAGGGGCAGAGAGATTGACGGACCCCGGCGCTGTTCCCTTCAGGCTGTCGTTCCTCCCGCGCAGGCCTGTGACACACACAGACCCCCCTGTCCTTCTGCTCCAAGCTCGGGGCCAGCTGGGTCTCTTCCCAGCACCTCTGTGCTCATCTCTCCCTTCACAAACTGCCTCTCTGGCCTCCGCTTTGCCGCCAGCCAAGTTGTCGTGGTTTTCCTTTTCCCCTTTGCTGAGCTCCAAGGCCACGGTTAAGCCAGGCTCTGCTGCATCTGGTGAAGACAGCCACGTCACCAGAGTGCTCCCGAGGTGTTTCTGAATGCAAGCAGAGCCTCCACGTGATGAGGCACATGTAACCTTAACATTGCCATTCTCTGACTTTTGATGACTTAACCGTGCCACGGAAACTCTCCCATGAATAAACACAAACCAAAAATGTTTGACGTGACAAACTTAGCACTGAAAAGTGTTCTAAAATAAGCCAGCAGAGTAACATTTGGTATACACTGCGCTCTGACATGGTATTTTTATTCATCTGGAGGTTCTCAGTTTCCTCAAAGTTGCATGGGATTAGTTCGGGAAGTGATGGACTAGTTGGCACAGTCAAACAGTTGTTACTGTAAACTCAACAGAGGCCCCAGCGGATTTTATTGCGATGGATTATGACATTCCCTTAGCTGCCACTTTTGGATTTCTACCAGACATCACTGCCCTCCAAAGCAGTGGCGACACAGAAAAATTTGTCCCAGGTACTCCAGATCAGACTCTGCTGTTTTAACACTAACCTACCTTTGCAAGTCCAAAAATAAGGCACACATGTATTTGAAAGCTGCCTGGGGAATAATGACTGTTGAACCCTGTTACCATTCTTCAAGAGATAGATTTAAATCTGCAACCAAATGATTCCCTCCTCTGACATCAGACAAAGAATGAAAAGACAAACGCTGAGAATCTGTAACCTATGATACAGCAAGGAAGCTACCAAAAAGCACCAGGCCAGGTGTGAGCCCCACAGAACTCCTGAGTTGAACATACATGTCATTGCTGGGGCCAAGCATACAGTTGAAAGTTCAGAGTTTAGATCTTACCCAGCTGCAGACTCCAATCTATCACACTGTCAGTGAACATCAAGAAAGGCCAACAGAAATTGCAGCATCCCCGGTACACAAAACAGCAATAAGCTCACCAGTCAGCAGCACAAAATGAGCGTGATTTTGGAATGCAAGAATCTCCCAAACGATGGAATGCAGAGAAAAAGTAAAGCCAAACATTTGAGATGGCAGCATGAAATAACTACGCTGATTGTTTCTTTTTTTTTTTCTTCTGTGCCACTCGCACAGTCTAGACAACCTATAAGATCTCTCCAGTTCACTGGCCTGTGCTTTATGGAGCGTTGCATCGTTGTTATACAGCCTGTAACAAGTCCTGCCACATCTGCAAGAATAGAGATTTTTCAACTACATTGCCAAAAAAACAAGAAATAAGGCCTCAATCCAGAAGAGACAAAGTGCATCTTGCTGGAAGAGCTACAAACAGAAAGTGACACCTGTCAGGATATAATTACCAGCCACCTACGGAGGAACAGGACCGTAACATCCCACAAAAGCCAGTTGTTCAGCAGCTGCAGCAGCATATTAGAAAACGGGCACATTCAGAATAAAGGTATGCTTCTTGGTGAAAAAGGTTTTCAATGACTAATAAGGGACGTTTTAAGCTCTTCATCACTTTCACTGTCTGCAGAAAATAAAAATGCCCCTGAAACATTTTACATAAGAGGTTAAAAGAAAAGTCAGAAACTACTGAAGTGGACAATTCTCATATTGTTCCTAGAAAATACTTAGGAGTAGTTTTCATAAGCTCAGTCCCAAACACTGAATCTTTTCCCCTCAATATTCACCTCCCAAACAAATCTGCTAAGATTGCAAAATACTGGTTAAAGTTGGGATTTGTGTGTGTGTCTATGTGTGTGTGTGGGGGGGTAACTAAGTTTTACATTTTTTGTGGGCTTTTTTTGCTATTAGATTGTGAAACATTTTACTTGACCTGTAAGAAGTTTGCTGTATTTATTTCCAAGCAAGATTTTCTCTCCCATGGTAGAATCCTTCAAGTCTTATTATTTCCCCTTTCCCATCTATTTATACTGAAATTAACATGAAAGAAACAAAGTACATCTATACTATATATAGCAGAATTTTTCCCCATAGACATCAATCTTCATCCTGCAAATACTTTATGCTGTTTACTTTTTGAGAAAGAACCTGCTTATAAAATCCACCACTGATGCAGCAGACTTTAAGACTGAGACATTAACTGAACATTAAGATGACTTCAATTTCCTAAAAAACCCCACCAATTATTCCTTCATTCCCCCAAGTTACATATTAATGTTTTCCCTCACATTTTTCCCCATTATATTTTCAAAATTAAAAAAAAAAAAAAATTCAAGTATCTCAACAGGAATAATGTCCTTTCCTAGCAAGGGCAGTTCTAAAGACATCCCTGAATGAGAGCTGATGGCCACACACCCCACTGGGGTTCAACAGGAGGTGTCTGTTCACAGTACTTGATGAGTTGTAAGGAGCCACTGCTAGTCATTCTGAATTGCTTGGACTTTCTGTGTGAATGGACTGGTATCAATGGCTTAATAGAGCGCAACACGGCATTGTGCAGCTAAGAATGTTACAATACACACCCAAAAAAATAATAGGGAAAAAAAAAATAATCTATTGTGATGACCTTCTGTCTTCAATAAATAACAAACTCTGTTTGTGCAGGGCAAACCTGTTCATAACCCCAGGATTACTGACAGTTAAAAAACAGCTGCTTTTCTGACAATAAAGATGAACACAGGATTAACCAAGATTTACATTTTTTGATATATAAGGAGAGTGAAATTAAAAAGAAGAAACTACAACTAATATACAGGAAATCTGGAAGATTAACCCACAAGAACTCTTCTGGAAGACATCTGGCAAACTAGAAATATATCCAGACTCTTCAAATACTTTAAAAGTTCAATTCTTCTAACTAGGTACTGCAGAAAGTGCAAACAGTGTCTCCAGCACTATCAGAGCTGCAGATACTGAACAGACAGCTGCTGGCTGACATCTGCATGATTTTTGATAGGTTTATCATAATGGATAGTGGCCTGCCCTTTGCTATCATAGCAGAGGTAATACAGAGTTAATAAATCGCATCTCTGAGAATGCAAATGCTTGCTCATATAATGGTAACATTAATCCAGAATGGTGGAAATACAAGCCTATAAATGAAAAATAATTATTTCCCTGAAGGATTTTACATTAATAGTCCAGTTCAGATAAAGATACAAAAAGAACACTTTCAAATAGTAATAGTAAGGAACATTTTATTAAAATGGAAGTTTGTCAAACCTTATGTATCAAAACTAAGGCCACAGCTAATGCTAACACAAAGTCAACTTCAAAAGGTTCTTATGATACAATTTAGAAATCTTATACAAAGCTATTTTACAAATGAGTACTAGAACTTTCTGAAATGCAGCATTACTTGTTCTAAAATGATATATCAATTATTCTAGTGATAATATTTAATGATACAAAGTAGTGAACTATCAGTGCATATAACCTGTCTTTATTTTGGTCCTGTGAGGGAGGTAATTTGCTGCACCACTCCAGCTACAGAAATGAATGGAAGTACAAAACACTGTAATGGAAGCTGCCAATGTTTCCTCCCTTTTGTGCTGAGTTCATTTCTTTTCTTCTAATGCTAAATGTCTCCAGTCATAATAGCAATGAACTCCTCTTGATTGACTGTAGAAAAAGAGAAAATCGTTAGACAAGCAGCAAACATCCATAAACCATAAAAGAAAATAATGTAGATGTGTATTATAGTTTTTACTTAAAGGTTTTGCAGTTAGTGTTCATTGTGTCTGATCGATTACTCATCAGGGTTTACAAGTTTGGAATTTTTTTTTGCACTGAACAACAGAGATTTTGCCTTTTTTCCCCCATATGAAAGGAAAATTCAGAATGAAAGCTTAACTGTGTGGAATACTTAAGCCAGAATCTAGCCCTGAAGCTATTATTTCTAATTATAAAAGTAAAAACACTCTAGAAGTAAAACAAGGTAGGAAAAAACCACTAAGTATGTAAAAAGATGGCTACACAACAATACTTTAATATTGTTATTAACATTAAAAAAAATTAAAAATGGTAGATACATTTTATTAAATAAGTGCTTTTTAAGCAACAATCCTGCAGCTCCAGTTACAAATTGTTTTATTCTTATAAACATGATTCAGACATTTATGTCCAAACTGCCTCCCCACCCCAAACCAAGCTATCCCTCTCTCAAACCTGTAACACTTGCCAAACACAAAATTAATTTTAAGATCATCTACTCATGATTCCATAAATTAGCTAGAATTAAAATGGACTTTTGACAAGCTTTTCCCCATCTGAACTTTCTTCATTCTTCAGTTATAATTAAGAGAAATCTTATACAAATGTACTTGAAGAAATTAAGTCATAATAATAAATTAATTAGCAGTCATTAATTATTTTGCTGCACTTATACCTGAGCTATTGACCTTACTCATATGTTAAAACAGAGCCACTGTAAAAGACTTAACCAATGAACATGTTCACTCTTCAACTAATTACTGTGGTGGGGAACGATTAGAATAAGTCAGTGGTATGAAAAGACCAGACACGTTTGAAGAATACTCCCTGACAATTATCTGTCCCGGCCAACATGTCCAAGCTATTCCTGAACAAAGCACTGCAAAGTAAGAGCTACATTTACTGCTAGAAGAAAATGAAATTCAACTTTGTTAAAGAATAAAAAAAACTCCAACTTTAATCTGCCCTGTTGCAACACATACCAAAAAATATGAAACAAATAAATTTAGTCTAGCTTAGGACCCTGAATTATCAGTCCATCATATAGCTATGTCACGTTCTATGATACGTAACAATTTCCACAGCTTTAGCACAGCAACAGCACAAGCATCCTCTCCAAAGCATTCTGTTTTAGAACATCTTTGTTAAACAATGCTGCAAAGTGGAAATACAGCACTATGACAAATACCGTAATATTCAAACAAACTGCAAAGAGAAGCGTAGTTACAACTCCCAGTAACTCCGTTATTCCTCCTCAGACTTAGGATCTGCTCACAAGTTAAGCACAAACAAGTCAGAAGCAATGTCTTTCCTAGCACCAGATTTCCCTCAGTTCCATGACATAAATGATAAAAGAACAAACTGGTATCACAGATAATATGAAGAAAAAGTTGACTCAGACCCTGGGGACTTAAAGGAGCCTGTTATTTCAGTGGAGGTTTTTATTCCTAATTCTGTGCCAAAACCCAAGACTGGATTATGCTTCCTACAGATGCATCCACCCAAGACAACAAAAATGGCATGAACTGACAGTATGGAGTTTCTAAAAATACATCTTGCTCTAAAACAAAAGTCATTCCTAGGACCAGGAATATGGAAATAAGACTATTTCCGGTTTTAAGGCAGACAAATATGTCAAAAATACTTTCTTCTGAAGAAAGTTATGTACAGTGTACCAGTAGAGCTCAGTGGTTTTGCTGGAAACACAAGGGTCCAAAGAAGACTGGCTATCACACAACAGACCTACGTCACCATGACCAAAACAACCTCTCACATAGGAAGGGTGTTAAACCACAAGTGGTATTATCCCTGTATTTGAAGACTCAACTAAAAATGCTACCAACTAACAGTTTCAAATAATTTTTGGCAGGAAAAGGAGAATTAGATGACAGCAAGATTTTGCTACATGACCCAGATGTTTGAAGCTAAATGGAACAGTGATTCACAGGATTATTTACTTTTTCAGAATGAATCTTTAAAAGCTAGAAACAGCATCAGTTTTCTTTAAAGAAGAGAAAATATACAGAACCTTAAGGATAAGCAGCACCACATACAAACATTATGCTGTCAATCTTCCATATTCGATCTCACGCTTGACTGCTCAAGAGAATGAATGGATGAATGAATAAGAGAGTGAGCCACCCACTCATAGCTGATCAATTTGAATTAAAAAATGTAACACTGACCCAAAATAATTATGACCCAGTAACCTTCCTGAAAGGAGCTAATGGTCTACATTCAGTTTGTAGTGATCAAATAGCCACATGACAAAAAAAAACATCCCTGGACCCATGTTCTGACATCTCAACTGGCAGCTCCAGGAGAGCAACACAGAAGAAAATATGTTTGCAGATGAACCATACTCACTCACCTCTACAGCTACACCTTGCAAAAACCACTCCCTCGAAAGTAAAATTAATCTAAAATAAAAGTCAAGTTAGCAATGCAATGTTCTTACAACTCATTGTTTTAAAAGCAAAACAAGCTCAAAATTAAAGTATCTACCTAGACTAGCAATCAACCTGATGGATTGAGAAAACAGGCATCATTCACTGCCTGCTTGGCAGCTACTGAAAAGGAAGTTAATAGGTATCCTATTGTCTGCCAGAATTCACAGCTGCAATCCTGTGTGTCACTACAGACAGGTGCCTGAAAACAGGATCTGCAGCTTTCACTATACTGACCTGCTTCAATTATCCTATAGGAAACACTGAGAAAAAACAAAATCTGTTTTCTCAGGATGCAGCTCCAACAAAACCTGATCAAGTAGTGAGACAGTTCAGGGATCTAGGCAGCAAGAAAAATAACACTTAAAAACCTAAACGAATAGTTTTCTTCTGGCTTAGATCCTTTAATCACCTCACCTGTGGGATCAGATACTGCCAGTGCAAGAAATGGGTGCAAAGACACAGCTGGGAGCGTGAAGAAACATCAGAATTGTACGGTATGGATTTATTAAGGAACCACGGTCTCAGACCACAGAAAGACAGCAGAAAACAACAGCTCCATCACACATTTTTCTCAACACTTATTTAGCAGTAACAGTGTCAACCTTAACACTCTTCTGGCAGTTGAGTCACTGACCTTTCACTATCCTTGTCTCCAGGTTCCCTATTTACACCACCCCAGCAGAACAAGAGGTTCACATTTCCACACCACTGACCATGTTTAAAAATCCTGCTCTTCCTCTTGAAATAAAAAGGGTTGTTTCATTACTTGACTAATTGTACTCCCTGGTACGCAGTAACATCTATCTCTAGGGAGAAGTGTCTGTCACAAAGCTGACGATGCAATTTTTTTTCCACTAGTAGTGAGAGTTTTGAGTCCAACAGATGTGGTAGCTTGCAAAAAGAGCTATTGTTACAGGAAAAATTGATGAACTCTAGTGAAATCTCAGACTTGAGTCACCGTCCCAAAAGAAAAACTTAGAAGTAGGTTTTGATGATTTAAAAATGCAGTGTTTATGTAGACGGTCTCAAGTGAGTGGTCCCTGAAATTAAGGTTTCTGGTAAAGACAAAAGAGTGCTTTCAAGTTAACAAAAAAGCACCTAAGTCTCAGTGTTCACGAAGATTTAATAAGCACAGTATCAAACTGAATTTGTTAATTCATTCTTTATCTAGCTAATAAATGCCTTCTGCAGCCCACTTTGTATGCATCTTGTCAATTGTCCAGAGTAATTTTTCACACCATGCTCTTCAGTGCTCTGAGGTTCAGTATCCAGGCTGATCCTGCACAGACACAGGCTACAACCAGCATCATTTATTAGCTTAATACTCCGTATCTGACTACCATGCTGAAATCACAACAGTGACACATCACCGCTTAAGAAATACTGAATAGGTGATCAGAAGAGTTTCTCTTAGCACTTTAATCCTTTTACTGATTTATAAAGATATAAAAATGTCACGTAGGTACACGGAATCTCCCACGTAACAGTTCAGTTTCTTCCACCTTCAACTACACTTTCACTCAACTTTTAATGGACGTTGGTTGAATAAGAGTTAGTGGTGAATCAGCTTGAGAAATCACCTTGATTTTTAGACTCCCAACATGTGTTTCCAGGAGCAGTAGTTGTCAAAACCGACTTCCATTATTTGTAAGCCACAGTAAGTTTAAGCTAAAAGCTATTTAGAAGGAAATTAAAGAGGACATTTTCACAACAAAACCCCATTTAAAAAAAGAGGAGAAAATTAAGAACAGACTATACGGGTTTTTGTTTCTAACACCTACTTTCTCCATCTCCATCCTTATCAAATTCTTCAATCATAGCCCGTAGTTCTTCATCAGACATATTTTCACCCAATTCTCTAGCAACTCGGCGCAGGTTTCTTAGACTTATTTTACCAGAATCATCATCATCAAACAATTTGAATGCCTTGAGTATTTCTTCTTGTGGGTCTCTGTCCAGTATCCAGTCCGTCACTGTATGAAGAGTACCTTAAATTAGACTAAAATAAATTCTGAGGGGTAAACTCAAAATAACCTTAGAAGACTGAGGCAATATAAAGAACATACATTTCCAATTTCACCCTTTCTTTCATTTTTATGTATTTCAATTCAACATGCATATTTGTTTGACTGTTATCTGACCTCTCCTTCTCACCTCTCTTTTCCCAGGCTGAGTTTCTCTTTAGGACATACCTGTTGCAGTGGAAAGCTACATGACAGTTTAGGTGCTTTCAATACACTTCTCAACAGGAATTAAAAGTATACACATGCCTCTCCTCTGTTCCAAACTTACCTTTCAGGAAAAACAACTCTGACAAATGAAGATGTGATTTTTTTCTTATTTTATGCTTTGATCAGGATAAAATTTTGACTTGGAGAGAACACTGAAACACTAAGTAATAAAAAACATTCACATGGAACCTCTCCTTTAGATACAAAATCACACTAACAAAAACCAAAAAAAGTCTAAACCTAGGGGTTATGAAAAGAACACTGCTATAAACTGCAAGATGTTAATTCTGAAAGGATTCATCAGACTTTATTACTCCTTTATCACAACCATTTGTCAATTTCTGTAACAGAAAAGGCAAACTGGCCACAGAAAATATTTTTCTTGTAATTATTTCAGACCAATCAACCATAGTAGATCTTCACATTTTTATACCTGTTAGTTTTGTATTACAGGGCTTGCTATTTATGACTTTCATCAAGCCATTAAAAACACATCAACCCCATTTTGTGCACAGAGAATCACTTAGCATCTGCTACTGTCTGCAGATGGAATGACTGATCTGGCTTGGCAAACTTGACAGGAAAAAATTAGATTCGAGCTCATATAAGGTCACTACAGCAATAAAGTTTACGTGTCTACATAAATCCCCCAGATCTATACTAAAATTTAAATATTTTCATTTACACTGCATGACAGTATTACATAATTTGAAAAATTCTACCTTTTGTGGCAAAAAGACAACTGCAATGTTAGCTGAAGAACAGTAACACATGACTGTACAAAACAAGACAAAAAGTAATTGCATCTTTATACATTTCAGATAGGCCATTCCTACATTTAAAACCATAAATAACACTAAATTATGAAAAGCTGATGGCTCAAGAATTGCTTGGCTATATTTACCAGCTCTTCACAATTAAATCTTCTATAACCTATTTTCACTAACTCCCTGATCTTTCTGCTAGAAGTGGTATGATGTTTAATTCTGTGCTATAGTCAAACGGCATCACAGCAGCGCTCAAATCCGATTCAAGTTTTGGGACAGGTTCGATCACCTTCCAAGAGAATATTGTGCTTTCTACAAGAATTCTCCTAGCTTCTCACAGCACTTACAGACTGCTCATATGGATAGCCAGGACAGAACCAGGAAACAATGAACAATGACAGGACTGAACATCAGAAATTAAAAAAGAATTACACAGTAATTACAGTATATTCAATTACATATTATAGCATAATGATGTAATTATAGTGGTATTATTATTACTATTAAATCAATACTCTCCTTTTTTTTTAATTATATCAGGACTGATCATGTGTATTTCCCCACAGGCCTTACTTCTGTTTCTCTTCTGACTTAGAATTTTCTCTAACCTGAAATAAAACTCTAAGAATATTATCTGACATTAACAACACATTCTGCCCAATCCTAATCTGTTAAATCATTACAATTTGCCACGTTTCAATCAATAACTGTTTTGCCACGTTAAGTACATTGTAGCCAAGAGCAAACACACAGGTACTACACTGGGGAGGGATTTCAGAAGCTTTACAGAAATCTAATACCTTGGACACATGGACTGGAATAATTAAATAGAGATGTAAAGCCATACGGGGTGAAATCCCACACAGCTTATTTTTTGGGGTAAACACATATTATATGCAAAAGTATAAATTATGTGTAACAACCAAAAAATCTTCAAAGAAACTTTATCTTTAAAAATTCTGCATATCACTACATACTCAAAGCATGTCAAACTGTGCAATACACAACCTTCAGATAAAAGAAACAGCCTAATAAAATTCCACTGTTTTTATCAACAGTTGAAAATCCTTTAATATTTAACATCTGTTTCAATTTCTCTTATCTTTGTTATATATGAAGTCTGTATTCAGTTTACAGTTTGTCTCTGTTCACACTCCTTCCCATGAAATTCAATGCCAAATACTTTTCCACAGCAGGAAGGAGAATCTTACAAAATCGATAAAGAACACGAGAATATCTACATTTTAAGTCCACATTTATTCCTTTGTGTAAGTTTGAAAAAGATTAGGACTGTGTATACTCTATTTCCTTTTATACTGTGGCTATCATTCACCTCTATGTATCAAACTGAGTATTCAGAATACAAAGACTTATTTTCCTCCACTACTGACTTAAGAAAAATATGAAATCTCTGACTTCTATTTCTAAATAGTACCAGGTAACTGAAGAAGTACACAAAGTACTGCTTCCAAACTGTAGTTGCTACTATACGCTACATTTCTGTAAAGGTACACATTTACATACATACCAACTTCATTAAAATCTTCAAAGGTGATCTTGCCTGTCGCTTCTTGATCATAATTTTTAAGTATTTTCAGTACATCAGCTTTTTTAACATCAAAACCCAAGGCTCTCATTGCCACCTTTTGGAACAAAATGGAAGTGCAACCACATATGAAGATTAAAATACAGATTTAACAGATTACTTTTTATTTTCAGTAATTACCATCTTGCCCAAGAGAGAAGGTCTGTATTAGTGTTTTAGCAACAATAATAAATAAAATTAAATAAAAATGCTTTCTATATAAAATTATCTGAAAACAATATTAGCAAATGGAACATCAAGTTACAGTGAAAAAACTAGCCTTTGCATTTTCAGGGATTTTACAGATTGGCTCAAATGTTTCATAGGACCATAGGACAAGCAGACTTATTTTCCTCATTTCCAAAAACATTTCAAGTACTGACATTTTTTCAAAGATAAAACTGAAAAATCATTCTTAAAATTACTCTTCTTCAGTACTCATACTAAGTGTGTGAACATTTATGGGTTTACAAGTCCTCTTACGAGCAACTTCACTGCTTTTCCAGTGAACAACATAAACCAACCTATTTTTTTATTTTTCCATTATGTTAGGGAGTACATGTTTAGTTTTTAACTGAAATGGCAATTTCTCAGCACATACTACCTTGACTTCCTCCAAATTGATGAATATAAACTAAAAAGGAAGGAGAAAACCACAATCCTATTGGATGTAGCCATCCAAAAATCTATAGCGTATTTGCGTTTTGTAGAGGAGGCAGTTCTGTTCTTTTATGTATTTTTGTTCTTCTGTAGTATAATCTTCAGGGCCACAATATTTACTTAGGCAGCTAAGAAACAGCTTTGCAGTTAATCATGCCAGCTGGGAATTCAAAGCATACTATAACTGGAAAAAGTGTATTAACAGTCCTGAAACAGTCCCTTGTATTACCCTACTCACTGTAGCTTCCAGAAAAGATAAAATACATGAACTCTGAAATAAAGAGAAGGGAAATGCTATACTTAAGACATTGCTCTTAACAGCAATTAACAAAATTTTTTTGTCCCCGTGAGTCACTTGGTAGAGCCAGAATGTGGAGCCAGCAGGTTGGGTTAAGTATTCCTTCCTCAAAGGATCTCAACCAATATGTGACAGAACCACTGGACCCTCCAAAGCCACTTTTTGTTCCTGATGCAGTATAATCAGAATAAAAATTCATAAAGATTCTATTAAAGCAATTTTAATAAACTTCATGTACTACTTCTAGAGACTTCCAGGTGGGAGGACTCACTAGGAAAGGCTGCCATCCTAACCACTATTTGCTGAGAGCTGTGAACGGGAGAAGATTTCACTGGAAAGGGCAACTATGGAGCCCTTCCCACGAATAAAGAGCATGCTTCATCCTACAGTCCACAGGCTCCCTGTTGAAAAATTCAAGTGGGTAAACTCTGTCTTGTAGTCAACAGTTCTACAGATTTGATTTACATTTTTTACCTAAGCATCTGAAACCTGTGGATTTTCACAACACCAAGCTTTAGATTATATAGTGCCTTTAAAAAGGACCAGCTTTTCAAGAGCTTTTCCCACTTAGTCATCTGTCCAAGCTAAACCCTGGGGAGCATTCAGACCAGTATTATGACGGAAACTACAGCAATTTTGTTTCTTTGTCAAGTTTATAGTGTGGGAAGAAAGGCTAATTCTTACACCAATGCAACGTTTCCCACCCCCCTCCCAATCTTCACTCCTACAGCTCAGCAAGAGATCTTGAACATGGAGCATTTCTTAAAGATACAGTCAACATCTCAAAAACACACTAAAAACCAGATACATATTATCTGTCATGAAACTGTTTAAATCGAGAAAACCTTTTACCTTTAATTCATGGTAATTTATTGCTCTGTCTTTGTCTGTATCAAACAACTCAAAGGCATCTTTAATTTCTTGCTTCTGCTCCTCAGTCAGTTCTCTTCTTTTCTTTTTTCTACTTTTTTCTACGGAAAGCTCATTCCTATATGAGAAGAAAGAAATTCAGTGTAATTGATTTCTTCTGGAAAGATATCACTGTAGGTAACAACTTCCACCAATAAGAAATTCACCTTAATTGCATAAATCACTACCTTCTCTGTTCAGCCTTTTCCCAGCTTGTCCTGCCAGTTTAAAATAACACTTGAAATCGACAATTCCTCTGTGAAAGCGGAATGACACCTCCACTCCCCCACCCAAAATAAAACCAGCACAGGTGTTTTGGTAAATAAATACCCACCACAAAAACAGGGTAGAAAAACTACCAGTTAAAAAGAATACTTGAGGTTACAAACTAGATTAGCAGCTGAAATGATACAACTGAAAACACTTGTTTCTGAACTGCAGCTTAGAAGAATTTTGAGACACAGGCCGCTGGAGGCTTAACTAGAACAGACAAATTAGTTGTCTGGCTACTAAAGTGGGCATTAGGTGCCACAAACCGGCTTTGCTGCCTGTAACAGTTCTTAAGGCAATTGGCATTCATGGATTTTTTAAAAATCCTTTAAATCACACACATACACACTGTTCAAAAGACTTTCTGCTCTGTTTTGGTATACACAAAAGACAAGCCTCCCCCCTGCAGTCAGCAAATCTTGCTCACAAACAGCCCTCTTCCTTGGCTAGTCTAGAAATAAGATTAAATTTTCAGGTAACAGACAGAAAACGTATGATTCATATATTGGGCACAACAGCTGAAAAAGCTGAAAAGAATGGCACTGATAAAACGTACTTTGGACCAAGCTAGTAAAGGTTAAATTTTGCTGTAACTGTGCTTTATTCACAGCAATGAGATTGACTGCTGTAATCCAGAGTAATTGCTTGGAAGATGTCCACTTCAGAGCGAGAACTCTAATTAAAAAACAAAAGTAGTACATTTGAATTAACAGGTGGTATCAACTAATAATGTTAGACTACTCAAGGTACACTGGTACACTCTGGGAAGAAGCAGGCATGCATCAAGCTCACAGCATACTGTGGCTGTGATGAGCATGGCTAATTGCAGCGGTAAATCCCCTCCGCCGTGACCCCGAGGCCACATGAGATCTACTGCATCCAGCTGTGGGCACCCCAGGGCTACAGAAATGTACAGAAAGTGGATAAA
The DNA here is from genome assembly GCF_003259725.1 of Athene cunicularia. NCBI lineage: Eukaryota > Metazoa > Chordata > Aves > Strigiformes > Strigidae > Athene > Athene cunicularia. The sequence goes on from NW_020799144.1 coordinate 14,051,547, forward strand.
GCCTAAGGCAGAGACTCCCTGGTTGCTGCAGCATATAAGAAGCTGAAGAAACTGGGTTTAGTTGGACTAGGTGGGTGAAGGCCAAGGAGAGGTGATCTAAGTGCTGTTCTTCACCATCTGGAGGGTTATTATACAGAAAAGAGTGTCAGGTTCCCCTCAGAGGAGCACAGTGAAAGAACAAGAGACAACTACTACAAAATGCAAGAGAAAAAACTGCAGCTAAGGGAAAACGTTTTCCCAGTATGAGTGTTTATAGGCTGGAACAGCTGCAATGAGACTGAAAAGTCCCCACTGTCAGAAATTTTCAGAATCTACCTGGAAAAAGTACTCAGCAACCTCATTCAGTTTTGAGTGGGACCTGCTCTGAGCAGAAAGCTGGACTAGATGACTTCCAGAAGCCCCTTCTAACGTTCTCCTCTCAAGGAAATGCTTTTTACACTCATTTATTTATTTGCACCAGAGGAAAAATGCATGCTCTGTCACCTACTGTAAAACGCATAAGAATTACTGATGAGTGAACAGAAAACCGATTTTCAAGGATATTTATTTTCCGAATCTCCAGTAATGAGCCGCTTTTTCTTCTCCTTTGTTAAAAATTTGCTAATTTTAATCAAAACCAAAGATTAAACACACAGCTGGGATTTAGCTTTCAACAACCACTGAAGCTACACCAGTAAAAATTCCAAATATAGACAAGAAAAGCTCAAGCTGCACAAGAAGGACCTGCCTCAGAACATTTGAAATTGTCAAAGAGTGAGAAATCCTTAGCAGGCCAGTGGGGGACAGCATGATTTCACATAGGCTTTGGATTACTATAGCTTTTGGAAGGACTAAAATAACTCTGTGCTGGCCACATAGCTCAGATCCAGAGAGCCCACATTTTGTGAGCCGCGATGACAAAATCCATTTATAACTCTGAAAGCAGATTAACGCCAGACTTTTCTGGAAGGAGCATCTGGCTACTTGAGTGTTTATTTAGTGCTTAGCATAAAGTGTTTCTTTCAAGAGACAGTACTTAAATGCAAGTAGTTTAGTTGCACTTTTACAACCGCTTTTACCATATGAAGCATGAAGTTCCCAGACTTGAAAAATTAGGATCGTATATGCCATATAAGCATATTAATTACACCTGAAGACAAGGATTTGCCAGGTATAAACTTCATAAGCTGAAACCCTTTGTAAAACAGTTACTGAATCAAAACTTGAAAATTAAGGATCGTATATGCCATAGAAGCACATTAATTACACCTGAAGACAAAGGTTTGACAGGTACAGGCTTCGTAAACCAGGCCCCTTTATAAAACAGTTACTGAATCAGAATAAAAAACAAAACAAAACTCAACAGGCTAACAACGCCTATTAAAACGCTTTTTAAAGATGTATTACTTAAAACAACTCAGAAGAGAGCGTCTCAAAGCCAGACGCGACGGGCCCTCCCCTCTCCTCAGTAAACAGACGCTGCCGAGCCTGATCCGCCCACGGCCCCCTCCGAAAGGATCAGCTGTAAGCGGCTGGAGGCTGCGGATGACCCTCGCCGGCACACGCCAGCTCCAGGCCCCGCCGCTGCCCGCCTCCCCCCCGCTTCCCGACAGTACCTCCCCC
>NW_020799144.1:14053198-14067220 GCF_003259725.1 Athene cunicularia
GCCTCCCTGCGGGAAATGGCGGCGGTCGTGCCGGGCCTGTGGCGTGGCTGGTGGGCTCACGGAGTGCCTGTGCCGCCCTCTCTTGCCTCTCACTAGCCCATCTCTAGCGTCTCTCTAGCCTAGGTGTGCCGGGCTGCGGTAGAAGAGCCTCTCGGCGTGCTTAGGGCCTTTCCGCCGCTGAGTCGGGCGGCGCCATCTTGAGTGTGGAAGGAGGGCGGGTTGTGGGGGAGCAGCGTGAGGCGGTGTTCCCGCCGGCTGGAGCGGGGGAGCCGGCTCTGTGTTGTGTGGCGGCAGCTGTCGGCACCCCTGGATGTTGGCAGTGCTTTGGAGAAGCTGGCTTGTCTCTTTGTCAGCTGAGAGTTGCTACTGGCTGTACACCTTCAAGAGGGCGTTTGGGAGCTCTGTATCAGAGCTGGGAAACATGCGGGGAGATGTGGTTCATAAGCAGGTTGTCGCAAAGTGTGTATACACACAAAATATTCAGGGTTTATGGAAGCATTTTTATCAAGCCTTTGTGCTGTCTCAGTCTTCCTAACAATTTCCAGGGGAAGCAAACTATTAGTGATGGCTGGAGACCTTAATGGATTGTTTCAGTTCATGACAGCATGCCTTGGAGGTGTTTTACACCTAGTTTTCTAGTAATAAACCAGTAGCAGGTTGATCCCAGGTGTGCGCTGCTGGATGTGAAGAGCTGAATACAGTAGTTGTGCTCAAGGACCAGCTGTGTACTGGTCCACAGTACAGAAGTACTGTAAGAAGTTTGTAATTGACCTCTGTTAACAAATGGTAGCCTAGTAACTAAAAGCATAAATTATTGGCAGGTTTGACCCTCAACTTGTGCTGTAGTGAGATTTTTGATTAGTGGCTTTTCATTTCACTCCTTGCTGTTTGGATGTGTCTGTACTTTGGTGCGTTCATCTGAGCAGTTGCTTTCAAATCTGTGTTTTTCCCCTGTTTGAAGCAGGGAGTTGGGTACAAGTCCTGAATACGCGTCTTGGGGCTCCATGCTGGTCCCATCAAGGCAACCCTCAGTGTTTGTGGTGATGTTGTTACTCTTTGCACCAAACTAAGATCTTCAGGGCAGATCTCCAGGCAAACAGATTTCTAGCGCAACTGGTGCTGTTCTTAATGGGATGCTACAGCAAAAGCTCTGCTCCAGAAACCTAAATGCCACTGTTTGTAAATTTAGTAAAGCTGGCAGTAGTGCTCATATTGCACATGAAATGGAGATGCCAGGAATTCAAAACTGAAAAAGCAGGCTCAAATTATAATAGCTAAAAATAAATACCTGATTTTGGGTATGGTAGCTGCAACTTGCAAACCCTTACATTTTCAAAGCTGGCTAAACCCCTTCTAAAATTACTTCTTGAGAGTAGAGTGGATAAATTAGAATATCACCAGCATGTTCTTCAACCTGTGTATTGCCAGTTTAATGAGGATTTTTATTTTTTTTTTTTGGTGAGGTATACTTGAAGGCTTTATTATTAGCTGTATCTTCAGCTGTTAATTTTCAAACTCATCTGTTGTTATATGAAGGACATTTGTGAGGCTGTCAGCCAGCCATATCTTCCCTTTCAATTAATATGTTTCCTTTTCTATTCCTAGTTTTGTTAGTATTTGAAACCACCCTACGTTCCCTTGTCCCAAGCTGAATTGGAGGGTCCAGAAGATTGCATCCCTGCTGCTCAAAATCAGATCAAATATCAGAACCTTGTGAGACTGAGATAAAGCAACAAGCTGCTTTGTCAATAAAATTAATCCAAAAACTTTCAAAGGAGTAGTTTTTCTTGGGCAGACTTCATGCAAGTGCTAGTGTTGTTTGTTCATGTCGCTCTTACAGCATATCATACAGCACAAAGTAAGTGTGAAAATGTAAAGCTGTATTAAAAACATGTCATGCATCTTTGCCAGTTTGATGATTGGAAATGATGATCCGGGCCACACTTCTGTAAAATATCTTCCTCTGTAGCTCTGGTACAGTCACAGATGTATTGGCCAAGGATCTTTTCTGAGTTATTCTCCCTGTGTCAGGGATTTGTTTTTCCTGTGCTTTCCAATTTTAATTGCTATTGAATGTGTCGTAACCTTCGCAGGGCACTGTGGGGCACACATGGGAACACATACAGGCAAAGTCAGTTATTAAACTTGTGAAATTAGCCTGTGCAATAAAAGCTGAAATTGGAGGAACTATGTGCTGGAAATGGTTTTCGATAGCACAGCGAAGGCGAAGAGCAGGCTTAATAAGACAGTTGGTTTCTACATTAATCCATAATTATGCAATGAAGCCTATTCTTTTCACGGTGAAATCATGGTAAAATTAGACGCTATTTTGGTTTTTGTCTGTGCAGAGAGATATAGTCCCAGGTGGTACGTGGCTCTGTGTTCCTTCTCTCAGCACAGCAGCTCTGCCCCAGCCCTTGGAGGCAGCTCCTGCCTGTACTTGTGCTGCTCAGCCACCAGTGGGCAAGTCATCTGCTGCTGCTGCTGCTCCAGCCCAACCTGCGCCGCCCCGTCTGGGTAATAACGATTTTTACTGCCTTTTCCCACGAGAACAGAGGAGCAGAGAGGAGGTATTCTGCCTGCACGTTCTCTGTAGAACTGACTTTGAGATGTGATTGCACTTCACACAGCAACGCGGTGTTAATGTTTGAGCGAGTAGTAAAGTGATTTAGCGTCGCACTAGAGTTGTATGGGCTAATTATGTACCCCAGAGGACTAAATTGCTTTCTGACTAGCCTGGATATCCTTGTGCTGCAGCGGTGTGTGCGGTGTACATATAACCTAACGTTTTTACCAGCATGTATGTATATTTAGCTTCGAATGATGTTTAAATTTAAAATAAAACCTAACCTGTATTTTCTGATTGTTTTTCAGTTTTATCTGTGCTTCCCAATTCAGTTTGGAAGAGAGGGGGCTGAAGAATAATGTTTTGTATGAAATCTGGTTGAATTTTTAGACACAAGAGGTACTGCTTAATGATTTCAGTACCATATGCATAAATTATAAATAAAAACTTGAAACAGTGTTGGATAAATTCTTAGACCTAGAGTTTAAAAGTTAAATATTCATAATTCCTTCTTTGCCGTGTGTTTTTCTGCCCTTACCTCCCTCTTTCCTAACAGATCTCAATTTTTTGTTTTCTTTGGCTATGGATGTCTGCTCTAAAAGGCAAGGTGTTACACGAGGCTTTAACAGCAATTGTCCTAAAGCTCACTCTGAGCTCTGCTGTATAGCAATCTTCAGTCTAGGATTTAACAGTAAGGAGGCCTTTTTTTTTTTCTGTCCCTCATAATATTCTTTTTAGCAGAAACATCCCATGTGTCTTTCATAGTGTCATAATGGCAAATAGAGATGTTCACTGATGTAAAAATAAAATGACATGCTGTAATACTGAAGAAATTAAAATTACTTTCATTTAATGTGTATTAGACCATTATAAAGATCCCTTATGCATCAGAGATAGCTAAAGATACAGCATGTATTGTGAAATACAAGGTGTAGTTCAGTATGACACAATACATAGTTGCTGTAAAAAAAAAGTGTATGTAACTGCTAAGAAACTGGAATCAGATTGCATGCACAGCATTAAGAAGAATATAATTTTACATTTTAAAGCTTAAGTTCAAAGTGCCAAAGAATGAACCAAAACATTGATGGCTGTAAAGAAATCCATTCTACGTGAGATGAAGGCGTAGCAGAAGAAAGGTATGAGGCAGCCTGAAGGCTGTTCTTATTGATGCAAAGATACCCTGTGTGACTAAATCAGCCTCCTCAAACTCTGAGGCTTCCTTCTCAACCTGGTAAGTAAGCTGTAAGAAGGTGGAATTACAGGCATGATGGAAGACAGCATCAGAATTCAAAATCATGTTGGTAAGTTGATGAGGTGGCCTGCCATCAGTGATAAGAAATGGAATGAAGGCAAGTTGACAGTTCTTTATTTCATAGGGCAAAAACTCCAGTGCAGAAAGGCAAGATGGGAGGTAACTGGATCAAAAATATTATTACAGAACAGAACTTGGAGATTGCAAGGGACCAGAAATACGAATCAACAATATGATGTATCAGGAAAGGTGCAAACATGAAAGACAAGGATGAACCTGTTCTGCTCTGCTTGGTGCTGGTCAAAGCTTGAGTGCTGTACAGCTTTGCAGAGCGTAGTTTAAGACAGGAATAAAGAAACTGGAAAGATCTGGAAGGAAAAGACAAAATCTTTACTTATATGTCATGTTTTTAAGCTTAGGGTAGCTGTCTGGTAATGGTTTTCTGCTATGTAGAAAGATTTTATACAGATACTGCATCCAAGAATAACAGCTGCATTTGTAGAAAAGGATAAATTGGACTGAATATGAAGGAAAGTCTAGGTTATCAATAGGGCATAGTGGAATGATCTTTAAGGGTGATGATGAGCCACAGGGCTGCTCTTTATATGCTGGGTTTCTTATTCTGTGCTCCAGAAATGGTGGATTTCAGATACTGTGAAGAAAAAGAAGCCATTTCTCAGAGTGAAGAGAGGAAAAGAAGTGAGGGAACTCATGGGGAGGCACAGAAGTCTGGGTCTGTGTGAGGAAGCAGCAGAGGCTGTGGGATGAAGGAAGAAGTTGGTAACAGACCAGAAATATGAGGCAGTTGAGGGGCCAGGAAGTTAAAAAGTAATGGAAACAGGAAGAAGTGTGGGCAGGCAGAGCTGGGAACCTATAGTTTTAAGCATTCTGCTTCTCTGCATGAAGATGGTGCTAGGTGACCTCAGGATGGTTTTTCTCAGCCCTCTATTTTATCCTTGTCTGCAAGGAAGTGTGCAGTAAAGTATTCAATTTCTCATCTGCAAACCAAAATGTCCCCTCATTTGCTGAATGCTGTTGAAAAATATTCTTGTTGCTGGAACAATTTACCGTATCATACCTGATGTCAAACATGATTTCCACCATATGTGTAACAAATTTCTTTCAACTTGTGGGCAAACCCATTTTCTGAGAAAGGATTTGTGACAGTGATGTATTTCGCTTACACTTTGGGTTTCTAGTGCTCCCACTTCAAACACCAGGGCAAGTCCTTGTAACTGGGGCACTGAAATCTTTTTGTCCTGTGCTGTGGTGACTCTCGATGTGCATCTGAACTTATTACAGTCCTCAGACGACAGAGAAAGGCTGTGCACATCCTTCATCAGGATGCAAGTTTTGAGTTGGCGTAAGTTGATAAACTCAGATCCGAGGTGTCTGTCTTCCACTAGGAGTTACCTTGTTCCTAGATGTGTAATGGGGCATCACTAACCCAGGGTTGTACCGATGCCCCGTCACCTGGGACAGCCCTGACTGTCAGGTTGTATGATAAAAGATACCACCAAAAAGGACAGAGAAACAGGGGTGGGTGGGGGACCCCCATAACATAATCTGAGACGTGGCTGCTCCCAATCTCATTTTTTTATTCCTTAGATAAAACCAACATTGCAATATTTTTTGATTCTTTTAATTTGTCCCATTTCCCTCATATCTACCTGTATGATATATATGATTTCCCTAATCGTATCTCTACCTATATTTGCCTTCAAATTCTGTCCTCAACACCCCATAAAATTCAAAATTTAACAAGCTAGTTTTGAAAGTAAGACCTTACTGTATGTGCTAATATGCAAAGAGATCAGTGTTATGATTAAGGATTCATAAGCAGTAATATGTGTCCCTGCCGATGAAGATTGCCCCTCGACACTGGAACTCCTGTGAGGAAAACAAATGCATCGTATTAACTGAACAACCAGATATCCCAGATGTTATTGGTTGTCTCAAAGGAAGCATATCTTCATCTTTAAATGAACAGATGCTTATCACCTTCATTTATTCTTGGCTCTATACAGGCACATTTCTGCTGGTTTTCATGACAGCAGCTGCTTTTGTTATTCATGGACTAATTTCCACAAAACTTCTACAGTTTATCAGTTGATGAGTCTCACCTTGTATCAGAAACTAGACAGCAACGCTAGGCATTATTTTAAGCTCCAGTTATGTGCAGAACAGAAGTGATGTGACCATTTTTGTTTCAAGTGAACAGCTGTCATGAGCTACAGTCTTGTGTGGAAATAATAATCTACCTCCCCACAAACTGAAATTGACCCCCAAATATATACTTTCATCACATCCATGTTTTCTGTGTGCAAATTCTGTTTAAGACCTAATGCTGATTTGTGTTAAAATGTATGGGGTTTTTTTGAAGAAGTACCCACTCATGGTTTGTCATGGTGTGAGTCCAGAGGGCAAGTGAACACCACGGAGCCACTCGCTCTCCTCTTCCCCCTCAGGAGTGCGGATAGGAGGAAATACTACAGAAGGCTTGGGAATAGAGATAAGGACAGGGAGGGGTGACTCCCCCATTATGGTCATGGGCAACAGACAGACTTGTTAGGGGGAGAAAAAAGACATCCATTTAATTCAGACACCAACACCACTTAACAGAGTGAGGCATCTTAAAGACACTTTCTCCCCACCCCTCCCATCTTCCCAGGCTCAGCTTTGCCCCTGATCTCTCTACCTCCCCCCCAGCAGGGCAGGGGGTTGCAGTCAGTCCTGCTGCTTCTTCCTCCTCAGGGAGGGGGAGGACTCCTCACATTCTGCCCTGCTCCAGCGTGGTTCCCCTCTCTCAGCAGACAGTTCTCCGTGACCCTTCTCTGAGCTGAGTCCTTCCCCCGGGCTGCAGCTCTCCCCGAGCTGCTCTGGCGTGGGTCCCCCCCACATGCTGCAGCTCTCCCGGCACAGAACTACAAGAGCGGGGGCTGCTTCTCCCCTCAGAGTCCCGGCCTCCTTCGGGCGCAGCCGCCTGCTCCGCTGTGGGCTCCTCCAGGGGCTGCAGGGCGGCATCTGCTCCACCGGTGCCCTCCGTGGGGGCAGGGGGGGCCCTGCCCTCTCACCACGGGGTACAGGGGGTCTCTGCTCCAGCACAGCTCCCCCCTTCCTCCTCCTTCCACTGCCCTTGGTGTTCGCACAGACGGTCTCCTCGCAACTCCTCCTCACAGCTCCAACTCCTCCCAGGTCCCCCTTCTTAAACACGTTGTCACAGCGGCGCAGCCGCCATCACTAATGGGCTTGGCCTTGGCCAGAGGCGGCTCTGACTCGGAGTCAGGGGAGCTTCGAGAACCTTCTCACAGGGGCCACTGCTGCAGCCCCCTCCTCTGCTACCACCACCACACCCCCCCCTTACCCCCAAACCCAGCACAGGCTTTGTAGAAGCTCTGCATCATCTATCTGTCTATGATATGTAAATGCTTCTACTTCTGTCTCTTGCTCAGCACAGAAAACACTGCTAACAGCTTGTGAAGATTTTACGCTACGTTTAGGATGAGAGTATTCCTCTTAAAAAATATCTAGAAATTACTACAGGACTGCATAGGATTAAAACATCTTTTATTATGACTATCTACAACAAAATTATTTTTTTGAGTAAACTGCTGTTTAACATCACAGAAGTCTTGACAGATTATAAAGCAAAACTTCCTATCTGATTTTTTGTCAGTTCCCCAGTCTACTGAAAACTGCATTAACACACATTTAGATTTTACAAATAAATCAACACAGTTCTAAATGCCCAAGATGTTGCAATATTTAAATTTACAATGTATGTTTTAAATATTTAATCCATGTAGTGTTAAAGGGACACTGTAAAACTTGGCAATCCTTAACAAAAATAGTCATAGTTCTTTATACTTAAGATCTATCATTTATCTAGCAGTGAATTTCTTATAGTACAAAAAAAATTTCAAGATCTTTAAAAACTACTTTCAACTGGATTATAGCAGCAGTTTACTAACATGCCCCACATTTTGGGCTGTGTTCACGTAAAGCTCACTTCTGAGCTAGGAAATCATTCCCCAGATATTGGTCAAGGAGGAAAACCCAGGCAATAGATATACTTAATGCACTTAAGTGTGCCTTAATTGGGCATTTTGACAGTGATCTGGACATTTAAGGATCTTGTAGCGGATACTGAGCACAGATTTAAACACAGATGATGGAGGATATCTTTGCTTTTGCACTGGCACACCTGTGAGCCTTCTGTGAGGAGCGCAGGTTTTACAATGCAGTAAAATCTGGCTACAGGGCTTCTAATATTGGATCAAATAAACAAACCAATAGCAGTATAACACAAAAGCCTCATTCAACCTGGTCTCACTCTCCTGATGAACATCTGCATACAAATTAGCCCGTACCTCATGGCAGGGGGTTATCACAAGTGCTCCTCTAACCTTCTCAAAAGCACAGAGCGATATTACTGCTGGTATTACCCTGCAGATGGCAAATTTGAAGGAATTAAATTACCAGCGGGTAACCTGTGACACCACAGCTTCATTAGGAAAACTGGTGGACCCTTCAGTGCTGTATATTTCTTCAGCCATTCTGACTTCCCTGCTTGTCACCTCAGATCTGTGACTGTGAACCCTCGGCTATCAAGAAGAGTGTCTGGACTGCTATGTAAATAACAGCATGTGTCAGCCGGCTCAAAAGGAAAACCACACTGTGGAATTTGTTCTGCGTCTCTTCACTGAATGGCTTTTCTGCTTCCCAGGCTAACCTTTTGTATTTTCTCCTCTGGCCAAGTGAGGATAGGATAAAAAGCTCTTGGCTTCATTTATGACTGAAGTCTGCCCAGTGATTCAACACTCCTCATGCAATACACCGATGCACTTGGATTTCTCAAAAAAAAAGGGACTGTGATCTGAGTGATAACAGGTCTTTTAGTGCTGCATTGCTGCACCTGTCCTGCCCACTCACAATTTTGTTTCAGCTTGGAGACAGGCACTGCTAACAAGAACTAGGCACATCACAACCTATCAGTACAAATCCTGGTGAAGAATATATTCGAATAGTAAAGGCAGAGAGTGCAGTGATCTGTGAAAGGAGAAAAACGTTACATAAGATACTGCTTCATAATTTTCAGACAGGGATGCTTTGTATTTTTTAACTTTTTTTTTTTTTTTCCCACCAGGATTTACACCAATAGAAGGCTGTCAACTTCCACTTGCCCATGCCTTAGAGCCCAAACTCCGGGCTCCCTTTTTGTTGGGTATGATGAGAGGGGGGGAAAAAGCAAAAAGCTTCCCCATGAAGTGAAAGCCGAACAAATAAGGCTAAACTGCACTAAAAGTCAGGAAAAACATTTGCAGTCTTTTTAGTAAAGTATATATGTCTATATACAAAAATAACATCAGGCAGTGTCCTTTTAAAAAAGTTAAATATATAGAGACTATTAGAATAATTACACAAACTACAACCATTTCAACAGGTTTTAAATATCATACATTCAATTTTCGTAAGCAAGTTACAATGTCATTTAGCATTTCTCAATGTATTCAGCTTTTTTTTGGAACAGACTGAAATACAATGCACTTTACTTTCCATAAAAACCATATGCACCAAACAACGAATAAGCAAACAGTGAACAGTTCAAGTTACATTCACTTTGTGGTAACAAGTGTACTACTGGCTGTTGAATCCAGCAGCTGCAGCAGGGCAAGGTAATTTTAGTGTTTCCATCCTTCCCCTACCACAGAGCATTAACAACCGAGCTACAATCCAGTCACAGAAAAATACTCTTAAACAGCAATAAAATCTTCAAGCTCGTCACAGTCCAGTTCTCCAAATTTACAGAACACAATATACTTTGAAAATAAACTTTTTTTTAATGGGCTCATCAGAAAAAAAACCCACAAAACACGTCAAGCAAGGACTCAATCTGCTTTGTACAGGCTAGTCTAACACACTAACTCGTTAGTTTACAAATTCTCTAATCCCTAACGGCACGCCTACAAGCAGAACAGTTTCCCAGCTGACGGTGTGAGCGCTCACTCGTGCCCTCCGCCCCAGCGCAGGCGTTCCCTGCACCACATCGGGAAGCACGAAAGCCTCAACACTCCGTCTGCCGTTGGATCCGCATCAAAAAGCTTTTTGGATAAGCTGATGTATCTATACCTTCCAGCTTGGAAGTTTGGTCTTTAGCATTTCCACATGTTAGTGGGTTCTAAAGAAACTGCCAGACAGCCGCTTTGCAAAGATGCAGCAGGCACCAAGCGGCAGGTGCTGATGGCTGAAGAATGGCCCCTTCCTCCGTCTGCCCACCGAGTCCTGCCCAGGCACTGCTCTACCTTTGACCTAATGGCGCTGCTCCCAGCAGACACCACGTCTTAGCAGGAGCTGTGTTAGGCCAAAACCTGAGCAGGAGTTGAGTGAATAGTCACAAGCCTAGCGCTACATCCATAAGGTTTCAGGCATGAATGTAAAACCTCTCCTTTTGGCATACATGCATCCATCAGGATCGTAACAAAAGTAAAACAATGTATTTCAATCACAGTATGTGTGCAAACATGCCCTGAAAAAATAGAGAGAAAAACGAAGCTTTGGCTAAAGCTACTCGCTCACGTACTTTTTATAAAAATAGGAATAAAGTAGGCAAAAATAGGGAGAATTTTTGCAGCTCATCTGTATCAATTTGCCAGCTTTTTACTAATGCATACTGCTTTTGCTTGTATCAACACTTTCACAAGCCACTTGTTTTTTTTTCAATGGGTAACAGGTCGCACAAAACGCACTGTCACTAGGAAGTGACTCTCGAATTTGTAATGCGAAGTGCTATGCTTGCAATGGATCTCATGGCACAAGTTGAAACCTTGTGACAAACTCCAGCCTGCGAAATGTAGTTGGAAGCTAACCGATACAGCCTTTCTGCCCCAAATATGTTGAAGTGCCCAGGCAGTACCTTTTCCACAAGACCTCTGTCCACCAGCTCCATGAGGCGCTGGCAGCTTGTAACGTAGTCACTTATTCTGCTGTAGGGAAGCCAGTCAATCATGGATCCATCGTACACCACGTCTCCGCTGAACAAAATCTTATGGTCTTTGTCATGTAAGCAAATGCTGCCTCTTGAGTGACCGGGCATGTGCATGACAGTAAGCTGTCGGTCTCCGAGGCTGATCACATCCCCTGCAAAAAGGGAAAAAATATGCATTTATTGTGTATATTAAACACCACGAAGAATATGACCTACCCATATGCTATATATCCACAAAAAAGAGAGCGGGATATTTTCCTGCTGAGCGCCAGAGGCACCTGAAATTACCCCTGACAAAAAATTAACACAGGCTTGGACTGTATTAATTGAAGCTATTCCCACCCTAATAAACTAAACAATGTGAAATGTGACAGAGGAAATAAAACAGGAATCAAACAGAACACATCTAAGCAGGTCTAAGCAAGGTCTCCTTTGAAAGTTTACAATGTATTTCACAATTTATTATCATTTTGCCCTCATTTAATTCGCCTAGAATTGCACGGCTGCTAACTCTGAAAGGCAAAAGGTCAGAACATAAATTGCTGGAGGAGAACCAAGACTGTCCTCCACACACTTTCTTCATCTTATGCAACCAGATATACAAAAACAGAACTTTCTCAATAATATGTCTTTTTTTTTTTTTTTTTCCCCCCATCTTAAATATGAATGCCTTTTCATTGTAGCCACTGAATTGGTGCTTTCAGCAGAAAGGCAGTCTAGGGCTGGAAAACAGGCCATGAGTCTGCTTGTAAATTGTAATGCCAGAATAATTATAAATGTGCAAAAGGCATTTACAGGTGGTAAATATGTAAACTTTCAGGCTGTGCAGGGAAAGAAGACTACCAACAGCTGCTAAAATGTAGCTCCTTAACACCTATATGAAACATTTCTAAAAGAAATAACATCCAGTACAATCGTAAAACAGTGCTTAAAACTCTAATAAGCATTTCATGGAGAACAACAAAAAGTTACCAATCCTCTACCTTACTGAAAATCTGAAAGTTACAGATTGCCTCACACCAGAGACAGGCATGCCACAAATTTACTCAGAACTCAGCAAGTATGAAGGTACTTAACTATTGAAAATAAGACCTTTTGTGAGAGGGCCTTTGGTATTTAACTGAAAAAGAATTTTTGAAAATGCTCAAACAGTGTTTGGAAGTCACCGAAGAACTAACTGTACCTAACAGGGGAATGGATCCTGTACCCAACAGGGGAACATTTGCAGAAACTACTAGTTTCAAAATTATAAAAGAGAATTTTTAGCCTAATTCTCTTTAAGGGAAATGTTGGGGAGCCTTGGCAGGAAAAAGAAGAAGACTTGACTACTGAGAAGACTGTGCAGAAAATGACTGTATTGGTGAATGAAACCACAGTGGAGGTGGTGAAATTAATGGAGGAAAGTGTTGCAGTGGGTTTCAAACTGCTCCTGGCACTGAAAATAATACAAAGAAGCAGAATATGGCATGCAAAATGTAAAGCAGCATGCAGAGTTTAAGAAAAACTCTTAAATTCTGAACCTGAAGGGACCACTAAAGTAAACTGTGAGTCCTAGAATATACAAATCACTAGGAAAACACTAAATGCTAAGGCACAGTACAGGTAAATGCAATTTTAGCTAGAACAGACAAAATTAAAGGTGCTTGAAACATCTAGTAAGATTAAGGTAATGCAAAAATTAAACAAATGAAGCAAGTAGAAGCTGCGGTTTTGGATTGTAACAGATTATTGCCCTTGCCCCGGGGCACATTCTGTATTTTCAGTATTCCTGGAGAGCCTGACCCCACAGCAGTGACACATGGTGGAGATGACATGCCACTTCCACGCAGTATGTCTCAATAAACGTTATTTTAGAAACTCTGATGTTACTTTGGGAGCAAGTGTGCTTGTTCTTTTAAATTATTTTCTCAATAATTCCTCCCTTTTAAAGAAAAAAAACCCTTAATCTGTTGACTGACTATAGCTGTGTCACATCAGAACTTCTCTGAAGCCTTCAGTAAGTTCCGTTCTGCTTTTCCATGCACCTATGTGGGACAGTGTAATACAGCCAAGATACCAAATCCCCTGCAGAAGGTGTCACCTGTCCATCACACAGCTACCCTTTAAATTCTGCTTCACCATGTTGTACGGATAGGTTGGCTGTTGCCAGAATAACTTAGCTGTTGTTCCCTATGAGAGACAAAATGAAATTTTTTATCTGTTACAGGTCACTTCTCTGAATTTTACAGAATTTAGGTAAATTCTGTAAAAATTCATTTTCTTCACAGTAATTATTTAGATAAATTCTTAAAACAAAATCCATATTCTTTGCAGTATGTATTTCAATGGATTGCTTTGTTCTTTACACTGCTATGCCTCAATGGTTTATAAACAATCTGGGTCACCAGACGCCAGACTGACTGACATGGTGACATACTGTTAGCAGCCTAAGGCTAAACCTGGGATGCTCAATTAATCGCTCAAATCACTGTTGAGTAATTTGCATTTCTAAGGAAGAAAATCCTGCACCAACAGGAAATCATGTCAGGTAAGCCCAGGGTATTTTATGCCAGTTTCTCGATTCCTGTCAATACTTTCAGAACTGGTAGAAACAAGAATTTGACCAGCTATGTATCTTTTTTTGTTCCACGTTGAGGCCTGCAGATGGCTTGTTGATTATGTGAAGCAGGTTGCGGAGACCAAATCAAAGTGAAAAAATGCTGGATTATGTGCTGTATGAGGGGGGCTGCCTACCACGGCTGAAGAAGAGGGGCAGTCAACCCAGATTCACTATTCACAGAATCCCAAGATCATCTGGGTTGGAAAAGCCCCCGAAGCTCCTCCAGTCCAACCACGAACCTCTCTCCCTGACTGTTCCCAACTCCCCCAGACCCCTCAGCGCTGGCTCAGCCCGACTCTTCAACCCCTCCAGGGATCCCGGGGACTCCCCCCTGCCCTGGGCAGCCCATTCCAACGCCCAACAGCCCCTTCTGCACAGAAATCCTTCCTCAGAGCCAGCCTGACCCTGCCCTGGGCAGCTTGAGGCCATTCCCTCGGGGCCTGGCGCTGGGGCCTTGGCTCCAGAGACTCATCCCCCCTCTCTGCCCCCTCCTGGCAGGGAGTTGCCGAGGGCCAGGAGGTCTCCCCTCAGCCTCCTCTTCTCCAGACTGAACCCCCCCAGTTCCCCCAGCCGCTCCCCAGCAGACCTGTGCTCCAGACCCTGCCCCAGCTCCGTTG
>NW_020799144.1:14067270-14090652 GCF_003259725.1 Athene cunicularia
CGGGGCGGCCCCGGGCCCGGCCCACTGCGGCAACCGCGGGCGGAGCGCGGCGGCAGGCGGGTGAGCGAGCGGGGAGGGACGGTGCGGGAGCCCCGGGGGACCCCTGAGGGGGGCTCTGAGCGGGCTCAGAGAGGGCCCTGAGAGAGCTCCGAGGGGGCTCTGAGGGAACCCCGAGGGACCTCGGAGGAGGCTCCGAGGGGGTCTTGGGGATGCCCAGAGGGGTCTCTGAGGGAGCCCCGAGAGAGCCCTGAGGGGGCTCTGAGAGGGGTCTGAGGGAGCCCCGAGGGACCCCTGAAGGAGTCTCTGAGGGAGCCCCGTGGGAACTCTGAGAGAGACCCGAGGGGACCCCAGGGAGCTCTAGGGGGGTCCTGAGGGGGCTCTGAGGGAACCCTGAGCGGGCGCCGAGGGAGTCCCAAGGGACCCCTGAGCGGGCTGTGAGGGACCCCGGAGGGGGCCGTGAGGGGGCTGGGGGTGCTCAGCCCTTGCGTGAGGGGATTGACCATCTGCAGAGGGGGAAGGAAAACTGTAAGGTGAGTTTAGTGCAGGGGGGAACGGGTACGGACCCTCTGGGAGTGACCGGTGTGTTGGGGAGGGGACGGTGGTGCAGCGGGGAGAGGAGGCAGGAAAGGGGGCAGCTGGGGTGTGTATTCTCACATGGTAGTGACTTGTGGCCATCGTCATAAATATTTTCACCCTTTTACCTTCAGGGGTGCCAGGTAAAAAAAAAAAAACAAAAAAACCCAAAAAACCCCAAAACCAAACCATACAAAACCTCAGTATTTGAATTTCAATCCTTTCTCCTTTGCTCTTCCCTTCCACTGATTGCACCTGTCTCTGAAAGTCAAGGATCCGAACACGATCGAGAGTCGAGAGTTTTGTTCTGAGGAAAACATATGATAAGGAGAGCTCGTCTGAGTGCCGAGTCTCTTCACGCCTGTCACCGCTGTGGGGACTCAGTCTTGGCAGGCCTTTCCCTCACAAAGGCCTCTGCAGCCTTCCCCTGACTGACTGGACACAGCATCCACAGGTTTGAAGGAATTTTAAAAGCTTAAATCTGAAATTCACCTGCTGGTTGTAGAGTAAATGACACACAAACTGCCCATAAAAGGGAAAATGCACCCAGGTGCTGCATCATTCAGCATCCCTCATGGGCAGCTGAAACACTGGGTGTTGTGGTAATTTTGTCATGCTTGGTGACATAGTTGTACAACTCATTTGCTTCACTATTTCTCTGATCATCTGTCACTTCATGGTGTGTCAGTAGACATAAACCTTCTAAGCCAGGATGCTTGAAAAAAGTCACAAGTACCAGCAAAGATGCAGAGTTGAAATACTCCTAGTTTTAAAGCTTGTTCCTTCTCATCAGACTAATGCTCTAATTTCAGAGAATCTTGCTGAGAATTAATATTAAAGCAGCATTTTAAAAATGCACCTTTATATTCACCACCTAATGCAAACAGTGTGCCTCTTCTTGCTAGATGGACATCTCCCTTTTTGTTTTGGTTTTCTTCTGTTGTTGTTTTACCTACATGATGTAATTGCTCATGTTTGGGGCTTTACTGTGTCTTTTATCTTTCTCCATCCATGCTCACATCTTTTCATCTTGTTGTGAAATGAGTTTGCTATTTCTTTTTTATTTTTTTATTAAAAAAAAAAATTCCAGTTAATTAAGTGCTCAGGTTTAGGTTTGGCTTTGTTATCTCTCTTAAAATGATTTATTTAGGCCTTTCTGCTTATTTTTAGACAGTATTCTATGCTGCTGAGTGATGTGAGCATACATAATGTCATTTTGGTTTATCCAAGCAGACCTTATTGCTGTTGAAAGTATTAAGTAGGAAAATGCTTGCATCAACATGTTTCTCACTGGTATTTAATAAAAAGGCCATTGCTTCCATTTGGAGGAATTGTAAAAGATCTGAAGTATTCATTTCTTTACTCCTAACTGTAATTCTGTCCTGGATTCCTTGTAGACAAGTGTATGAGAAGCTGTAGGTATTGTGTTTTTAGTTTTTTGCTGTTTGAACTTGTTACATCACCATAGATGGGGTGATGCTGGTACAGCTGCAAGTCCAGACCAGACACAATCTTACCAAGCAGGGTGCAACCTTGCAGTGAATGGCAAACAGCACGTGGGATTTCTGGGCTGGTGCCTTGAACTGATCTTTGCGTGGTCTTGGGGAGTGAGCGGTAGCACGGTGCTTCAGCCAGGCTTCTCTTGGGTCCCATTTCTTGATATCTTCCCTGCAAAAATTATTTCTCATATCTTGCTTTACTTGCCAACCCCATGAGTCATGCAGTCCTGAGATGAAGACTGGCCTAACAGTGAAGGTGGTGAGATGTGACTGTAAATGTAGTTTTGCAGGCTGTTTTTTCTATCCTTGGTGAAATATTTTAGTTAGAAACAACCTCCTTTTAGCTTGCGGACATGCTGGAGTCCTTTGATGCTTTTGCATTGAAATTCTTTGCTTTTGGCTCTTTATCAGTACCCAAAGCTAGCTGCAAAGTTATAAAGGAAAAAAAAAAATTAATCTGAAGGGTGAAGAAGCCATTAGTGACAAACTGTTCTTTGGAGAAGAGTTCAGAAACTGCAGAATGTATTCCCAGAAAGTTCAGGGTGCTTGAACATTTTTGTTGTTGTTGTTTCTGGTTCTTCTACCCTGATTAAACTTAAGTCAGCACATCTAGGGTTTAGAAGAAAAAAGTTTAAAATTCCTAAGTTAGGAGGTAATTTTGGGTGTGCAGGGGTGTCTGGCAGAAATGAGGGAATGTACCAAATTTATAGTTTGTTTAAGAACCTAAGATGGGCATTGAAAATGGTTTGCTGTTTGAAACAGCCTTTGAGAGTGGCTTTAAAATGACTGTAATCTTTGTTAAACATTAATTTTATAGGTAATGTATACATGCGTTAGATACGTGTAACGAAAATAACTCTAAAAAGTCTGTAGTATTTTCAGTAACTCCAAATGGCTGGTAGAGGAAGAGGACGTGCTGCGCTTACCTTCAACATCGAGGCTGTTGGCTTTGCTAAAGGTGCAGCTCTGCCTGAGGACGTGTCACAGCCTCCAGCACCGTACCCTGTAAGTACCACAGGTACCTGGGAGCACGCTCTCTGTGTTCAGGGCAAGTGTATGCACTCTCCTGTTTAGGTAAAGTAGTGAGTTACCTGAAAAACACTAAGCATTTTAGGTCAGTTTTAAAGTATTTAATGTAAATCGCTCTTTTTCTTGTTATTACATTCTGTCCCTTTGCTAATTATTGTATCCTGTGTTTAACTAGGTTGCTTGCAGGATGTTTGTCATTAAAGGCCTCCTTGTGGTTTAGTTTTCTGGGCATTGCAGTAACAGAAACAATGGCTATCTGAACTTGTTTGCAATTAAGTTAGACTAGTCTTTGAAGCTGTGAATGGATTTGCTTATTGTTGAAATTTACTATTGATGCAAACATAAAAGATTTGGATGATTGTCTTGTACCTCAGCAGCCAGCATTTGAAAATAGTTTGAAAAAAACTAAAAAATATTTTATGTAATCAAGGAAACATAATTGACATTTGGCATTTGGGATGTATTTGAAAATTAAAGAGCGTTTTCTGACTATGTTTTGCTGTGCAGGGAAGCTTGGGCAATTTTGAGGCAGAAAAGTAGTCTTACCATGTGGCAGTTTTATGTAAAAGAGCTTCCCAATTATGTCAGGATTTCATCAAGGTGCACAAAATCTTTCTCAATCTCACATTGTCACAGAATTGTCTAGGTTGGAAAAGACCTGGAAGATCATCCAGTCCAACCATTGACCTAACACTGACAGTTCTCAACTACACCATATCTCTAAGCACTAAGTCAACCTCACTCTTAAACACCTCCAGGGATGGGGACTCCACCACCTCCCTGGTTCTGTATTCTGATACAGTACTCGCAGGTTTCATCTATAATTGGTGCTATGGTGAGATTTCTCCAAATAGTTACTTCACTTACTGAACCTGATGTCATATATCCTCTTAGTCCACCTTCACGATTAAGTTGTGTGATTTCATTGATACTAAGCCATCTGTAACTGTTCCTAATGTGGGTATTGCAGTCTGCTTGATAGCATGGCAAAACTGAATTTTGGGTGAACTATAGCTTCTTCAGATACTTTTCAGTGGTGGTTCAGCCTTGTAGAGGAATTACTAGCCGCAGCGTATCTAAAGTATACCATGGAGAAGGTAAGATGCTTTCTTCCTTCTGTCAACAGAGTTTCAGAACTAAGTTAAAATTGCCAGGGAAATCTAGTGCCACTCAAAAAAAAATAAAATGTTAACCCAGTGGCATAACTAAGGTCGATAAAAATATCAAGAGTTAAATTTAGCGTTTGGTCAGTCACCAGAATTATATTACAGATGGTGACTGACTCACAGTGAAATTATTTCAAGCAGTGAATTGTTGCTGTTGTGTATTTCTAATAGACATGTTTTGACTTCTTAGGAATTTCCTGTAAATGCAATTAGAAACCCAGTTAAGGACCATCAGCTTACCCTCAGCAACATTAGTGATTTAAAATGTTGGCAAGCTAGATAATACAGGTGGAAGCAGTAAACTCCGTCCATGATCCAGCTCCGGGACTTGAGGTACCACACTGTGCTTTGCAACCTGCCACTCAGGTATTCATTGTGCACCAGCTGTTGTGCCAGAGAAACAACATCCATTCTTTGCTTCGGTCTTGGGCTCTATAGTGTTCTGTACATTCTACAAATGGTTTTTGCTTATTTGTATTTCTCATTTTCAAGATTCATACTTTAAAAAAAAAAACAACAAAAAAACCCCAAAAAAAACCCCACCCAACCCAAAAAATCCAAACCTTAAAAATTCATTCAAATTCAGCTGATAGAAACTGAGTTGTGTGAGGACCTGCGTGCTATCTGGTTGTATGATGATGCAACCTGACAATGGTGATGGAATGGGTGTCTATGTTATTCAGAGTAATCACACCTAATGTCATTAACACACTGTTACAAAAGAGGTTAAGGCCAGCACTACTCTGAAGAGAGAAACAATGGTTTCTGTGTACGTTAAGGTGATCTGAAAAACTGCTTTTGGCAATTAAGAGTTTAGCCTGACTATGAATGACTATTTTGCAGTTTTAATACTTTTTTTTTTCTTGTTTTCTTGATACATTTTTGCACAAAGATATAGTGAAGCCGTATTAGGCATCCACCTAGTTGTAAACATAGTTACTTATGTCAGAATGTTATATAGTATACTTGTGAAGTAGCATAATGCATAGTTGCACTCTTCTGTGATTAGCTGTGTTTATTATAGCTTTTGTTAGTGTTCCTGTATATTTGATGGATATTAAGACCTTATAAATAATACACATAATTTGCTCAGCATACAGACAATAAGCCAGTGCCTCTGAAAACAGGAGAAGATGAAGATTACATGTTGGCCTTAAAACAAGAACTTAGAGGAACTATGACAACATTGCCATATTTTTTGACGGTAGAACATCATGAAGGTTTGTTTGTGTGCTTTTTATTTATATCTTTGGTAGTTACTGTTTTGTGAAGGATAATGTAGTGAAATGCATGCGTTGAAAATGTATTTGTTTTTGAATTTTTGTGTGGAAAGTGTATTTATTCTCATGATAATAAGAATAAAAATTGGCAGCTTAAAGTGGTAGGAAATTTTTCTGCCTTTATGCTTACTGAAGTTGTAGGTCACACCTACAAGTGCTGCAACTAGAAAACAACTACTGTATGAATAAAAGAGATATCAAACATCTGTTCCATTTGATGCACCGTAAGAAACATTGAGACCAACTGTATTCAGTCTTTTCAATTGTATGCTAACCAATACCAGTGAAACAGACATTTCTACATGTTAAAATATTCTAAAATAATTGCCTTAGAGCGAAGAAATCCATAGTAAATAGTAGTGTTGAGATTCAGCTTCCATTTTAATTGTGTAAAGAGATACTTAAAATAATGTTCTGTTCAATAGCTGGACATTCTGAATGGTACTAACTTTTTTTCCCCTAAGTCTATTCAGGAAGGATGGGTAAGTGTTACTGACAAGTCCCCTGAAATATGAAGACTGAGATGAGGGTAAGTGATTTACTGAGGTTTGCATCAGAAGCAGAGCTGGATGAGAAGTGAAAGATTGATCTTACTCTCTTGAGCTAAAAATGTCTTTTGCTTATATGTAATTAAAAATTAACCTCTTTGTTGTTGTTTGACAACAATAACTGCTCTGCTGTACTTGACGTCCAGTCATACATCATTACACTGTTAAAATCCAAGCTTCTAGGTCAGAAAACTGAGCTAGTGAGAAAGAAGGCAAGAGGAGCAGGGTAGGAAAACTTTAAATGTCTGTTTACCTTGCTGTGGATGTATTATAAATCTAGCTCTCACGGGAGGTTATTACTGTGAGGAGTGCTTATTTTTGTTTGTAATTTTTGCCTAGTTCTGTCATCCTCTGGAGTGCTTGTTCTGAACGGTGTAAATGACAAGTGCTGTTACAGGAAAATAGGAAATATCACAATTAGGAAACGCTGCATGTGTCAGACCCTAGGCCCAGTCGGTGCAGTAGGCAGTCGCTGAAAAGCTTTATAAAAATGTTCAAAAAATCTGCTGTCTTGTCATGATTTTGAGTAGTAAGAGCCGACTTGAACTCTAAAACATGAAGTTTATTTCCACACCAAAGCCATCAGAGTATTTTCTGACTGAATATTCATGATGTTGATACGATACAGGTGCTATAGTTCAACCCCCTCTGAAGTTTGGTAATTTTTGTTCGTGGTGCAGCAGTGAATTCTAGAGGGTTTTGAGACTTGGCACCATTCTTTTTTTAATGTAACACCGATTAACACACCTTATTGATTGTCTGCTCATTCTTGTACAAAAGCACTGTTTGAAACACCGCAGTGTGAGCAGTGAACATGGTGCTGACCCCCAAAGGCAGAGTATTCCCTCTGACCTGCAGTTGGAGCCCTGCAGCCACTGCGATACATCAGGCATTTGTAGTGCAGCACAAGCACGGCCCAGGGTGGACCCTGACAGTGCAGCCAGGTAGAACCTTGGTTATGAGGCAAGAACAGGTCCGATCTTCATTTCCAGAGATCCCTTTATGGTGGTAGAATTCCAAATTAGTCTTTTATCACATCTCCTCTTTCATTTGAGTAAACAAATTCCAGTCTTTTTGGATTCTCATTGCACTCGAGGCTTGCTGTGCTCTTGATCAGTGTCAGGCTTGAAGTTTGTTATTTCCCTTTGAGGCACAAAGAAAGAAACTGGTATGCCTGAAAGCCGGCCAGGGTTGCTTCCAAGAAACCATACCTCTCTTTTCCAACTTTGCCTCATGTGATCGTTCTTACTGTTCGCCTCAAAATCATCTTTGTTTCTGCAGCCTTCTTTCTGAGATGAAGTGGTCTCTCTCTGTTGCTGAGTGTGCCTCTTAGAACTGCCAGCTTTGAAGGCTCTTTTCCTACAAAAACTGGCAGTTGCAGGGGAAGCAGGTAGACAGCTGCTTGATAGACTCAAATAATGCTTCAGATGTTCTCATCATCCCCCCTAGGGTAAGTTGAGGTAACTTGTCACTGAACCTTTAGCTGTACAAAAATGCCCCATCGGAGGGGTGGGGTATAATTAAATCAGTGGTGGTCTGCAGCTTAAAAAAAGCTTGCTTTCACCTCAGACACAGTATGCAGTTGTCTCTGGCACTGCAGTATGTGGCAGAAGTTGCCTAGCTCTAAGAAAATAATTTCCCCCAGGGTAGATGGTTTTTAACTCATCTTTTCTGTTACCTGGTTTAGAGTCCTTTCCTCCCCTTTATTTCATCAAATCGTCTGGTAGGACTAAGAGGGAGGCAGGAGGGGGACTGTGGGCAGGAACATCTTGAATTGGCTTTGCTGCAAGAGCAAATGTATTGGTTTAGACCCTCAACACAACATCTGTGAGCCAAATGGTCCTTTGAAGTGTGAAAAGGGAAACATTTTAATTAGTTAGGACATAGCTATCTATCTTTCTTTCATTATTCAGGTAGGAAATGAAAGCCATGTCTAATACTGTCTGGCATTTTTGATGCATCAGTGTGCCATGGATAATAGATTTTCATCATTCATTTCAACACTCATTTGGGTGAGTGGCAGTCATGTTCTACACTAAGTTCTCTATTTTCCTCACTTTATAAGCTATGAATCATTCATATTTTTCCTGTAGGTATATCTGCTGTGACTGGGTTACTGTCACTGTGGCAGTGGTTTGGAATGAATTCATTAGCTGTGAGTGTCGAGAATCAGTCAGACGTATTTTTTGCTGATGGCATCAGCAATTAGTTCTTCACTGAAGAGCCTCGAGCTGAAATCAGAATTACTAGGTTCTTTCCCTCTGTGTGCTGACAGTTTCCCAACAGCATCTGTGAAGGCCACCTACATTAAATGTCCCCTGAGACACTGTCAATTTAAATGCAAGTTCTTTGTTGCACTGTTTCAAGAAGGTCTTCTGCTTACCCTCCTCATAACTAAGTTTAAAATGGAGCTTCATTTCTGATGTCTTCCTTCTCCCTTCTTTTTTTCTGGTGAGTGTCTTAGAAGTCTTTGACTGTAAAAGTCACAGTCTGTCTTTGTTACCATTTTTTGTACACTATCCACAAAAATTACCCGTGTTTGGGTAGTGAGTTATTAGTGCAGTCAGAAGCACTAATTTTCCATTCAGTGGATTTTGCAGTTGGGCATGGTAATTTGGTAAGAAAAAATGGGACTGATTTGAAAATACTTAAGCTGTGATATTGCTTTTGACATTAGAGATTATACAAGAAAATTTTTCTGCAGTACAAATACGCTGCATAACTACTGTAATATTTACAGTGCATTTCTCAGTTTAGTTAGCCTGGAATGAGGTTAAATGGACTAAAATGTGTTGCTGCTGTTTAGGACACATCTCTGTTATGCTGTAAAGCTTTGCCATTGCAGAAGTATTTAAGGTCTGGGGAGCTAATTGTGATCAGTCTGAAACGCAGCCTTCTGAGACCTGGGAATTCTGGGTAGTTTTAGGATTAGTGGTGGTAAATCTCACTGACTGGTTTTGTAGCAAAGTTTTGATTGTGAAACTTGAATAGTAGAAGAGTTTGTGTTCATTTGATGTTTCAACCTAGCTTACCTACTGTATCTGCATTTTATATTTTCATGCTTTCCAGCGATAGAAGTATAAATGATAATAATTTTAGAGGGGTTTTGCAGGGGCTTTTTTGGGGAGAGGAGGGAGTGTTTTGATCAAAAGGAGATACCCAAAAATGCAAAGCAATGCCTTTTTTTTTGTACTTAGTACCTAGAAGTGATTAGTCCTCAGAATTATGAGAACTGCTCAAAGTAGTGACATGAAACTGTTTTTTAAGTGTTTGACAACAGCACAAGAAAATGTTCAATATGGGATTAAAAAAATACACTGTATGTTTAGTTATGGGAAAAGATCAAAGATGGTGTCTGGATTTGCCTTTTTAATGAACTGAATTCAATAACTCTTTGTATCCTTCTCTGTAGTCATTGAGAGGTATAGTAAAAGGTACCAGGACACTGGAAAGGAGCACGCAACATGGACCCCAGGTAATATCTGAGGTTTTCAAAGGCTAATTCTTTGTTAACCTGTGAAATGTTCTGCACTTTTAAATGTTTGATTCATTATTTTTCAAGCAATAAGAAAGTATGCAAATCCTTACCAAGCCATGTATTCCTTGTTATGCCCTTCACGTGTTTTCAAATCAAGGCAAAGTATTGTTTTGTCAAAAAAAAAAAAAAAAAGAAAGGAATAGGATCTGATTTTATTTATTTACTCAGTTGAAACAACTGGTTTGCAGCAAGGATGCAAGCTTTAGCTCTCACTCTAGCTTTCCTTCTTCCTAATTCACCGTGCAGATACCAGTTTTAAACTGGGAGCAAACACTGATGTTGCTAAACTCAACCTGATGTCTCAGTCACAGGTATCTGGGTTTTATAAACACAACAGGGGCTCCTACCTTTCCTTGGCGGGTGGCAGGGGGAGGATAACTGCTGTAAATCATAATTCATGTATATTAAAGCTCTTTTCTGAACAGATTGGAAAATACTCCCAAGAGAGCTTAAGCCAAAAGAAAAGACCAAAAAAGGTATATTATATTTTTGTTTAAAAGCATTTTAGTACACACTAGTTGACTGATAGAAGACATACTGGAGCTGGCTGTGAGGGAAAAAAAAAGGTAGAAATGTTAACTAGTCTGAATAATCAGGGCTTTTGACATTTTTTTTTCTAAGTAATTTACCAGTCTGCCATCTTCTGTGATTTTTGCTTTGCTCTGTAGGGTATTTTAACTTACTGGATCAGATTTATCTTCTGTTCCTGCCTCTCATAGTGATGTGCAGTATTAACATATGAAATATGTAACTGTGAAAGGTTAAAAAAACCCACAAAACTTTTTGTTTTTAAAGTTTGTATATTTAATCAACACTCATCCTATTTAATGAATAGCTGGCTGTTCAGATTTTCTTTATATCTTGGGTTTCTCAGTTATCTTGTTTATGATTTTTTGACTTTTGCATTTTTTTAAGCCTTTTATATGTGATTCAGTGTAGGTTATTTTCTACTTTCCTTAGTTTTACTTTCTTTGCTTATTTTCAGCTTTCTTCTGCAGGATTGTGAACCAGATCCTTCAACAGCAGTTGGAGCTGGTATTGGTTCTTACAGGAAAAAAAAATTTCTTATTATACAGCATCATACGTGTATTTGTTTTTCAAAGTGTTTTCTAGCATGCATGACTGTTATTTTAAGTTCTCTGTAGAAGTCTGTTGCTCTGTGTCTGTGAAATAACACTTGGCCTCCTGTATCTAGCTGTTTGTTATATGTAGCTGTTTACTTTCTTGTTCTCTTTGTCCAAGACTTTCATGTGTCATTTTTCAGTTCAAGGATAAAATAGAAAAATAAAAGGGAATGTGCAGTAGTCCTGGAGACTAGCTCAGCTGGAAGCTTTGTTCCTTTTAAGAGCGTCATTGAGAAGCATGGTACTGAAGGACTGCAAGATTCAGCTGAAAATTACATACTTGCAAAATCTCTAAAGATGAAACCACTACATACCTACTTTTTTTTTTTTTTTCCCCAAAAAGAAGAAACTCCATTGGCTTTTGTAAGCCTATATGCAATAATTTGCTCCCCAGAATCCAATGGAATAATAAATCCCAATTTATTATTCCTTGTTTCGATAATGTTGTGATTGTCATAAACAAAGAGGGAATCACTGCTCACTGTGAGGGATTTTTCCTCTTTTGTGCCAGTTTCTCTATTTGCTCTTAAAAGTACATTTTCTTACATAGCTGTAATGGCAAATATCGGCTGACCATCACAATTTGATTGCATCAAAAAAAATAGGTTCCTCTAAAAGCAAAAATCACATGCTTTCAGCTTTTTTTTGGGAATCCTGATGATACAGAGGCCATACAAAAGTCATATGACTCAAGAGGTTTGTAAATAGCTGATCAGTGACACATTAGCCCTTCTGGTAGGTCTCTCTGTTGTATTTTGAGGACAGACATCTTAGGGTGGATTTGTAGATTGCGGGAGTGGTCTTGGGAATGTGTACAGGAATGGCTTCGTTTTTACACACCTCTCACTTTGGTGGTGCCTGCCAAAAACAACCAACCAAACAAAAATGGTAAGAAAAGCATTGACTGGGTTCAGCTCTTGTAGGCCAGCTTTATGCATATAGCAATCAGATGTATACATTTACACCCAAGTACTTTGAGAACAGGTATTTGGAGAGATTAGATGCACTCCACTGCACCTCTAAGATACATGGATGTAAGGAGCTATTTTGCTTGAAGTTCTACTAACAGTGGGTCAGTGTCTCTAATTTTATGATAAGTTCCAGGGACATCCAGCATTTAAAGAAAGATCTTGTATGTCTGTTTTCATTTCCAGGCTGTTTGTTCTATAGGCATTACCTCTAAAAGCCCGCAGGGGTTTGTGCAGAAATGATGATTTTGAATCGCACTTTTCACTTATTTCCCCTAAAAGCCTACTTCATTCTGGATGTGTTTGCTTTGATGCTGTTCATATGTTATTACAGAGCAGCTTGACTCCCCTCAGCTCTGTGCAGTGCTTTTGTCACGTAATCCCTTCCTAGGCAAAACACTGAAATGAAACACATGCTATTTATGACAAGTGCTTTTGACAAAATACAGTTGTCTTCTTAGCAGCTCTTAGTGTCCTGCTTCCTTAAGTATTAGGCCAGATAAAATACATAACCACATCTAGGTTAGTATCTGCTCCAGAAAGGATCTCCCCTCCATCAATGCACACTGTTTGTTTTTCTGATACCACCTAGTGCAGCCTAGCATAAAAAAGGGGCAACTCACATTAGCTTGCCTGAAGATGCCTTGCCCCTCAGCAGCTGTAGCTACACCAATATGGCACATCACGCAGGCAGTTTTACCCTCCTGAGAAGAGCTAATCTGTGTCAGGAATAGCCCTGTGTTTTCAGTTTGAGAGCTGAAGGACAGCTGCACTGTGGGAATGGGATGTCTCACAGAGCTTTCTGAATGCTGTAACATCTCTGGTTTTGGAGCGGTTTGTTTCTCCTCATCTACCAGTCCAACTGTGCTCATGGAACTGGGGCAGCCTTAGTTTAGGGTGCTGAAATCCGGGTAGCTCTTAGCTGGCTCTGTGGAATGCTATTTTTGACCTTTGCTCCACTATATAGTTGGATTGTAGGGAGTAACTTGATAATGTTCATGAATCCAGGGACTAGGTGCAAATACTCACTGTGGGCTCATGAGAGCCAGCGGTGATCCAGAAGCCTTCTAGCTGCAGTAACCATGCCTACTGCATTTGAGCTAATAAACTGTTGTCTGCCTTTTTTTATCTATGACCTGTCCAAAGCACCCAGCTGTCATGTTGCAGAAATCAGTAACATTCATGAGTTGTTATCTTTTCAAGATGAGGAAAGATAACAATTGAGATTTTGTTCTAGTTTTTTAACATACCGTGAGTATCTAGGTGAAAAGTATTTTGTGAAGCTAAACGTCATACTCTGGCCCAACGAAGTGAGATTCAGACTGGCCCTATAGGCATCACTTCCATAAACTGGGCATTTACACCTCCAGGAATGATGTAGCTCAAAGTCTAAGGTAATTTTAATACAGATGGTATGGGATTTCTTTGGCATACTGAAGATGTAAGTTCTTAAGAGCAAGTAAAATAAGAGAATTTGTGTTCTTCTATGTTAAAAAAATAATGGTGATGTATTTTATTTCAGCAGGTGCAAAACCAAAAAAGGCAAAAAGATCTGAGCCTAAAAGTAATCTGGAGGTACTGAAAAAAATTGAGGTAAGATGTTTGTACTATTCCTAAATTGTACAATAAAAATTGCTGAAGGAAAATTAAACCTTTGGTATGTTTTTTGGTTACAAATGGAATAACCAAGTGTAGCCATTTTCCAGCCTTGTCTTGTTAATCTGACAGACAACTGTTCTGCAGTGTGGTAGCGCAAGGGAGGGGATAGGGATAGAGCCTGCCTGCGGAGAAACAATTTTCTTTGCTCCTGTTCGAACACAACGACCAGTTGTTCTTCCCTGGGTAGTGACGCAGCCAAACTGTGAACAGCACAGCTACTAGCAGAGCTTCTTGAAGTTGGTGCCAGAGCTTTTAAATCTATTGCTGCTTCACCTAGCTACTGCTGTTGGGAATTAAACAATTTAGTAAGTTGAGAGGGAAGAAACATACAGAAAGAGAAACTTAGGAGGAAAGCGACCTCTGTTTTGGAGGCGGCTACCCACCATGTGGGAATGGGAAGCTTAAAGGTGAAACAGCCTTGTAATTTCTTCTCCTGGTAATCCATCTGTTGTTTGGTGCAGAACATTATTGTGTGCAGTATGAGGTATTGCTTTATCAGGTATGACATTACTGTCAGTTATTCTAACAGTGGATGGTAAATGGAAATAATCTATTACAGAAGACACACTTTTTTAGTCCAGTCCGATGGCTAATGCTTGATCAAGTAGGTCCTTGTGAAGTTCTTGTGCTTCACATCGTTATTTTAAATACTGAAAAAAACATTGTGCAGCATTGTTATGTTTGTTGTCTTGCTATTAAAGGCAGCATAATGTTTTGGTAGCTGGAGGATATGCTGTTGCTGTAACACGAGATTACCTTGTGTAAAACATTGCCTTGTGACAGGAGTTGGAAGGGAAGGATGATGAAGACCAAAAATCTGAAGATGAAAACTCTGAAGACGAGAAAGACAAAACAAAAGAGAAAGAAGGTGAAGATGAAGAAGGAGAAGAATCAGAGGAACCTGATGAAGAGGAGCATGAAGAGGTATGTTTGTTTTCTTATTTACACAAAGTCACCTCCCACTCATTCAGTAGTGTGTTGGCTGTCGGCCAGAGAAATGTCCCTTGCTTCTCCAGCACTGAGGGAGAGCTCTATGAGAGCCATTATTACATTAATTTTCTTCGTTGCACTATGTTGTGTTGCACTTAAGTGGGTGATTTAGACTTGTTACTCCCAAAGAGGTCTGAAAAAAAGATCTTGCAAGCAGAAATGTGTCCTGCCACAATCAATACATAGTTACTCATTTTCATCACTAAAACTGTGACGACTCCTCTTTTGTAGCTATCAGAATTTCATTACAGTGTTTTCCTTTTTCTTTCCCAAGAAATAAGAAAAATCTCCTACTAGTTTCAAAACATGGGTGCTCAAGTGCAGTTTAAAGCATGTTTCTTTCACAAATTGCCTCCTCCACAGATAAAAGTGATTTTTTTTTTCCTTTTCCTTAGGAAAATGACTACATTGCTTCATATTTTGAAGATGGAGATGACTTTGATGTTGCCAGTGATGACAATATGGATGAAGCGACATATTAGCTATTGTTTCTAGGTGGTACACTGCTCAAGCCTTACACTACTTGAAGTAGATTTCTGGAGGCACACTATCAACAGAACTAATTCTTTAGCTCTGTGGATTTTAAGTATACTCTCCAGAAACACGTTGAACAATTATTTTTAATTTGTATGAGGCTGTAAAACAGGATGGGGGATCTTTTGTTTTGTTCCTTTGCCAAATATTTTGCAGACATACACCTTTTTTAAGGTTCTCTGCAATTACTACCGATGGAGTAAGCTGAATGCCATTGTATTGCCTCTGCACAGAGAAAGAATGTATGCATTTTAATCAAAATTGTGCCTAAGCATTTGCACTACACAGTTCTACACTTTAGCAGTCAAATCTTGAAAATAATAGTGGAGTTCCTCATGACTGCAGCAAAAAGATATATGGCCTTTACAGACATAAGCTGCTCATATTTGGCAGCTGTCTTCTGAATTTAGGTAACTTCCAAATTCAGGTGACTGAAAATAATTGACAACAGAGCACTTTAATATAAACTGACTTGAAATGGCCTTAGTATACAGTATACCTTAGTATAGCCTTAGGGCTACCTATACAGCTACTGTATACTAACAGTATAGTGTACAGAAGTAACAGAAGTAATAATTAAGGGTAGTTTCCCTTAAAAAGAATATATGGTAGAATTTAAGACTGAGAGATTATGGAATCCTGGGTTTCACCAGTGGCACACAGATCAGAGATGAAAATGTCAGTCTTTCACCTCAGTTTCTCTGCCTCTTAAGGGGATACTAACTTTCTTACCTCACAGAGCTGTTGAGATGGCACGACAGCTATGTATGTCATGGTTAATGCATCTATTTACTTTCCTACACAACAAGTAAGGCAGAAACTTAACAGATAGCAAACCAATACAAAAAAAAAAAAAAAACAACACCAAACCAAAATGTAGGTAAAGATTGTGAAGTAATTTGATGCATGAGGTTTTAATTAGGGAAGTAAGACAAGAATGCAAAGAATAGCTAAATCAGAATGTTTGGCATCAATTTTAAGAACCAGCAGCTGAAGCATAGAAAGCTTATTCCCAAGATTAAATACTTGAAGAACACAGTGACAGAGCATTCCCTGTCCTGTGCTCCTTTGATGGTCAAAATATTATTGGTCAGTGTTAATATATTACTGTTGATCAGGGTTGTTGTTTTGTGGGTTTTTTACTTAAAACATTCTGTTCCCTATAACCAGTGCTGTTACTGGGTCTAATGAAAGAACAGTTTTAAACCAAAACCAATTCTTTTATCAGCAAAGGAAACTACAGATGTTTTCCTTCAAGTCTGATTTTCTGTCAAGCAGTACTTTACCTCACCGGTGACTGGAAAACAGGACTGCATTATTCCATGAACTTCTGTGTGGAAAAAATTAATTCCTTAAGGCGTAGCTTTCATGTGCTCTGATGAAATACATACCAGTAGTAAAAGAAAAGAAACTAAAATGCTATGCAGGTCACACTTCAGAGTATACCCATTTTATTTTGTATTGTTCATAGCTATACAAATAATGTTTAATAAACATGCTTCTGCATTGCATATGAAGTGTATTCTGTCTGTCCATTTCCTTTTAACACCACACAGGCCAGCAGTTGTTTCCTGAACAGGCGTGCCTCCTTGCAGGTGATAGACCAGAGAGACAGAAGACATTCTGAACAAGGTAAGCATCTTGAAAATCAAATTCACTTGCCTCAAGGATAACAAGTGTTATCTTCCACTGGCTGTTCCCCCCACACAAGGTGAACAGCGAGGCTCCTCGCCTCTCACACAAGGAACACAGACGGGTGGCTTATGCCAGAGACAGAGCTGGGGAGTTAACACTGGAAAAGCGTTACTGCACGAGTTAGTTTGGTCACAAGCTGTGGCTTGCTTGAGCAGGTTTGATACCTCATTTTGTAGCAGACACAAAATCTTGAGGAGCGCTGACTGTCTTCATTCGCCATACTGCTAACGGGAGAGACAACTGCCTCATGCTGTACTGTTCAGAAAAAGCACTCTGGCAGAAATCAGGTCTTTCTGAGACCTCTAAAAGGTGAACTATGGTCACCTCTGACCTCCGGATGGACCCTCTAGGACAAGTATAACAATGGCAGCTAAGCCAAGCCTTCTGAACAGGCAGAGTTCTGCAGTGACACAGCTCTCTGCTGAGGCACTTCTGCACTGAAACGAGGTGGTGCTGTTAGAGGTGTAACACCTGTTTTTATAAACTGATTTTCTGATTGCTTAGAATTTATTGCAAGACCATAATGCTGATAAAACCTAGACTATTCTTTGGGTCTCATCAGACTTCGGGTTTGGGCAGGCATATATTCAAACCCTACTTCGTACAAGGCACTGCTTTCAGTGTGCAGGGAGAGCACCACCAAAGAACTTCACTGATCGAAACCTTGATTTTTCATGCCTGTTTCTTAATCCTCATTTCAGGAGAAATTAACAAATTCTCAGAGCTTTATGCAGAAAAGTGCTAAGTTCCACAAGGCATGCACAGGATGACACCTGAAGGCTCCAGTGATGGTACGGCAGATGTCAAGGCCATGTACTTACTGGCCAAGGATCTGTATTTTAGATCATACATAAAAACGAGCCAAAACAAATAAAAGCAGTGGCCTCCTGTAATAAAACATGCAAAGTATCCAGAGCTAAGAATACATTATATGCACTACTTTCAGTGCACTCTAAAATGAAATCTTTATTTTACATGTTATTACTTAGGTTCTTCTCAAAGCAGAGGAGCAGGAGTATTTAAAAGAAGGCTTACGTCCTCATTCAGGATTATTTTACAAAGTTATATTTTCAGCCTTTATAAAATAGTTATACAAAGACTATTTGTGACAACATACTTCAAAATGTATCAGATTTAAAGCATTTACATTTTACATGATCCAACAGTGCAATATGCACTTAAATTGAGAACCAACTTCCCAATCAACAATGTGTTGTAATTAATCTATGATTTACCACTCTGTTTTGTTGTTGTTGGGGTTATTTTTCCAAACAAGTCCGTTTCTAAAAGGACTCACTTGACAGATTTTAACTTAAATCAGATTTAAGTTCCAGACAGAGCAGTTATCCTGTTTATTCAGGGCTGACGTGCAGTGATGTATTGTCAGCTGTGTTGTACTTTGGAAAAAAACAGTAAACATCCTTGCATCCTGCAGAAATGCAAGCCAGCTGATGGTTGTGGACAGACAGTATCATGAATTCTACAATCTTGGAAAGAGATATACTGTATCTTCTGACAAAGTTAACTCTCTAAATTGAAAATATGTTATGTAATAAAACAGTAAAAATATGCTAGGCTCCTGGTTAAAAGCATAATATGGACTAATAAAACAGCTCTCCCTCTGTATTCTTCTAACAACTTCTTATCCTAAGGTAAATAAAGGCCCTTAACTCAGTGACAGTAAGGCACAGGCCTTCCAACACCGGGAAATCCAAAGCCTGGGATGCGCTAGAGAACAATCAGGCCGAACCACCACAGGGTGAAAACCACCAGGTAACAACTGACCTCTCTGCCCACATCAACAGACCTTCCTGACAGAGTCAAACCACAGCTGAAGGTCAGTTCACTTCTATACTGATGGCACTTTAATGCCAGCCAGTTTAGGCACGTGCAGTAAATCAGGGTTATGGTGCCTCATCACAACAGCTAACTTCATGTTGACAATTTTGTAAGAAATAGAAGGATAAAAATTTTGAGGTTTCGGAAGCTGAAGGGGAAAGAAGCAAACCAGCAAACAAGCTTGCAGTAAAATACAGACATTTCATGTGCCAAGTTTCAGTCCCACAGAGAAAAATATTTGTCTTCGTGTGCCAAGCTGTGGTGCCTGGACTAGAGCAAGTCACCTTTTAAAGTTTTAACCAGAGAAACTCTATCACTTTAGCCACCATAAATTATTTTTCAGCGCAATTTTTCCTACACCAGTACCCAGAAACAGTACTTCAGTATTCAGGCTTAATTGGCATATTCAAAGAACTATTAATTGAAAAGATCTTTGAAAACAAGCGTTATGTGAAGCATGAAGTTCATGTGTGATTGCAATCCCTCTTCCAGTGTGGAAATTATGAGTAGCCTCACTATCTCCACAGATATGGCTCTCATCAAAGGTTTCAGGGGCCACAGATCACAGTTCACAGATCCAACTGTACCACATTTCCCTTCAAACTTTGGCCTGCTGCATTAAAAGTTATCCAATTCATCCTCCTACACTTGGCATGCCAGTGAACAACTGCCCCAAGAATAGATGGGGCAGGAGTCTTTACTTGCAAAACTTAAGGTGATAGAGCACTCCAGAATAACTCCAACAGTCAGGAAACATTCACTTTATCAGGTTTTTTGTATCATATATACTTAGTCAAGACACTCAAAGGAAAGCTTATAACAGTAGTTAAAAGGATAGTGGTTATTTTCCCATTTCTCTCTTTGTAAATCCTATTCAAGTCAGTTATTTGGGCCTTTGGCAACAAATGGTACTTTGAATAGGGTAACAGAAATCTCACCCCAGAAAGCAAATATAACCAAATAAAACTATAGGCAGCATCTCAATTTTTATTTAAAAATATTCCAAGTACACAAGTACCTCCTTCTTTCTGTAGGAAGAGTCCATGGTTTTTTAGTTTATCTTGTAGCATTTTCAGGCAGGGAAGAAAAGAGGGGAAAAAACAAGGTGGTTTGTGAAACCCCAAGTGAAACATTCAACGACAGAGTGGTTGATGGATACGCTGCTACATAAAGAACACATCTGAAGCTGCAAGTGGTCTATTCTGCTGCAATTTAAGTTTCTTTCTAGCAGCCATTAAATCTCATTTGAAGTTTTCTAGAAGATTTCAGGAAAAAGCTGGTGTTTGAAGTTCATGGGCAACGTGACCATGAGTAGTCAGTACCCGCATGACTGCTCTATTGGTTGGTCCTCACTGAGAGGGAAAAAAAAAAATCATTAGAATAAAATAAAGACTACTGAATCTGTTAGGGCAAGGTGCCGGAGATCTACACTTCTTTCATCCTATACACAGCTGAGAAGTGCAGTCCAGTCCAGCCAGTTTTCAGGAGGGTACCACGGAAGGATGTGAAGTTTCAGCAAGACTCAACTGGACTGTGTTGAGGCACAGTGTCACAGAAAACAAATTATCCTACTGCCTATACTGGAAAATACTAAAGAAAGAGTTGACCACAAGCACAAGATTTGAAGATTCCCTTTAAAAAAAAAAAAAAAAGACCTTCATAGTGGCAATTAATTATGGAATGATTGGGTTTTCTTAAAAAAAACCCAAACCCTTACTCTATAAGAAAGATAAAATTATGAGAACACAGTTTTAACTGACAACTGTAAACTTGATATTAAAATGTCAAGTGTCTTATGCATTCTATAAATACTTTAAGATGTTTAGAAGTTAGATATCCCCAAATGCCCATTTTAGGGCTGTAAAACATACAGTGAGACTCCTCATGTGTTAGCTCAAACTACATATTTTTCATCTAATTTTTAATTAAAAAACATATTCCTATCAAAATAGAAAAAAGTGCAAAGCTTCAGAGGCAATTTTATACCTAAATTTGTATCCCAACCTTGTATTAAAATCACCTGTCTCAGGCATATTCAGAGATTACATGCTCCACAGACACACCCTCGTATTGAGTGCTGCCCATAAAGGCAAGTCACACATCAGGACACATTTTCTCTGCGTTCCAGATGCATTATGTGTTCTGTGGTTTCCCCTTATCTAATGCTATGTTACGTGTCTAGGAGTAACAGTTGCCTGGGGTTTTCTGTTGTTAAGGCTGAAGGTCTCCTTGATTATCGACATTCAAAATATTTGCTGGATTTATTCCATTTTCTATTTGCTTCTGATGCGATGCTGCTGTGACAAACAAATGGGAAGATTCCATTGTGGAATGGTGACTGACATCTGCTTTCACTAGAACTTCGTAATACAGGAGATAAAAAACTGGAGTTACTATGCCAATAATCAGCATAATCACTACAGCTGTCCACCATCCTATGCCCCAATCTGCTCCGTAGTAGGGATCCTTGCATTTTTTAGTTTTACCATCAGTTTCAAAGCAGACCTGTTGGGCTGCTAAGGCAGAAACAACTTCATTAAGATTCTCTCTCTTTGTATCATTACACTTCACTATTTCTTCTATATCTCGATCCACTTCTTTTAAGAAGCTGCCAGCACTCTCATTAGGGGAGAATTTGTCAGAAGGCGGCGTTTCCTGCGGTTCTGAGGAGCAGTGAGCAGGCCGAAGGACTGGTCTTCCTTTTGGAGAGACATGTGTTTCAGTCAACACGCTGAACTTTTTCACTGGAATTCTCACAGACCTCAGGGCAAAAAAGTCTTGATCATTGATAAGATTGTTAACTCTCTTGATATCTGCGACCTAAATATAAGAACAATAGTTTAAATATCAAAGCCCATTGAACCAAAGCGCTCTAAGAATACCACATCCTTGAGAAATACATTCTTCCCTAATGAAACAAAGGCAGGGCCTTTGTTTTGTTTCGCCTCTTTTTTTTTTTTTTTTTTTTTCCCCTAAACCGATACCCATTCAAACAGTATGAGGCAAAAAGGGGTCAAAGACCAAATCTAAAGCCAGAAGGTAATTACGAGGTAACCTGAAGCTAGATGACTGAAAGTCACTTCACACATATATATTCACTTAATGTATACTCACCTACCAGTAGCAACTGTCTCTCTGCAATGAGGGGGACTTAACCTTAGTGTTTTTAAATGAAATCGATTACTGTGAATTCCCAGTTAAATGGAAAACTTATGTGTAAGGAACATTAAAAGTGAGGAGCTTCCAATTCATCTAGTCACAGCTGTTTAGTTACTCTTTCTGCTTCTGGAGGTTAAGGCATAAACCAATAGCTTAAAACTGTCATCTTCCCTCATCACATCAGCTCTGCCCTTTCCCTGTACTTGCTCAAAGTGATTCTAAATTTGCTCTCAGTAAGTTCAGATTTTTAAGTTTTAACATGAAATACTCTGTAAGGATTTAAGTGCCCTTAAGAGAATTAGCAGCTTCATTGTGAGACAGCAACTCCCCTCAACACAGCAGGCACAACCATAAACCTCACCATAATGAAATACTTAACAGTCAGTACTTTTCTGCAACACCTGGTAAGCACACAGATATTGTGCCCATTTTAAGACGCACAGTACCCGAGTTCAGACCCTTCCTGTCCTCACTGGGAGGACATCCACCACACAAAACACGGTAGTCATGAGACCCTTGTTGCTGTGACTGCTCCACTTATAACAGATGTGGCCAGGAAAAGTGAGTTAGGGCAATTACTGCACTAGCCTTGTAAAACGGAGAAGTGTTTTGGTTTCTCTGACGGTGTATTTGTTACATGTCATGTACCAGGCTGAATAAATCAGATTGAGCATCAAAGACTGCCAAATGCAGCATTCACCCCCAGTGATCAGTGCAAGGTCATGTGTTCTGTCCTGGACCACTCTTCCACATTCTCCACAAATTTACAAGAAAGAGTGAAGCTCCATCACATTTATTTCTTATCTGAGGCCTGATCTAGTCAGTCTGCTCAAAATACCCAACCGTAGCGGGTTCTGAAGCCAAGAACTGCTTAATAAGGCTCAGATCTGTCACGATTATGAAATAATTATGTCTTTGGTACCTAAGCTCACGACAGGAGGCCCCTAATTTTGTTTCTGCATGAAGAATTAGATGACAGCAAGATTTCTGTAAATACGGATTTTAAATTTCACCTCTCGAAAACTGCATGTTCAGTCGTCTGTCCACCACCACACACAGCTGATTTCCTGTTAAATTTGGCTACAGGCAAAAGCTAACACCAACCAAGAGAGAAGCCTCTGCTTTTAATTAGCACTGGCCAGCCCAAAGCACTGGGTGGGAAGCACATGCACCAGACTAATTTAAGAAGTCTCAGTCAGGAGCAGTAGCCAGGTCCGAGCACCAGAAGGGAACGCCTGGGGCTGGTGGGTGGAGAGCTCCCAGCCCTGCAATATGCTCCTGCCGATAAGTATTGAGGCAGTTTAACAGAATTTCAAGTTGCAATGAGGTGTTTTGTTTTTTCTCCTCCCTCCCTTAACAGGCTCCACAAAAACCCTGATGGGGGCTCAGTATTACCCTCCACCAAGCCTAACTTGCAAAGACAGGGCCAGGAAAAGCGCCGTTTTTGAGAGGTCGAGCCACCAGCACAAGCACCCATTTCTTACGCCCGTTAGCTTTAAGTGGGAGAGCCAAGGGAGCTGGGACCGCCGCACGCCGTTACACGAACACCCCGCCACCCTCCCGCACCGCCCGGCGACTCACCGAGCAGCAATACTGGAGCGCGATGGCGTTCAGCGTGTCCCCTTCCTGGATATCCTTCGTCAGCAGGACGATGTCATCCAGCCGGTCCCTCGACGCGCTTCTCCGCACCTTCTCCCGGCCCCGCGGCCGCAGCTCCGACACCTCGCCGCCGTCCTCCTCGGGCGCCTCGCTCTCCGCGATCACGAAGGGGTACAGGTGCC
>NW_020799144.1:14090702-14131236 GCF_003259725.1 Athene cunicularia
CATAGCGTTCCGGGGGGAGCGGGGGGCCGGCGGCGTCCCGGCCGTGAGGTTCGCTGGGTTAACGCGCCACTCTGCTGGAACGGAGGCGGCTCAGATGCGGGGCTGTGCGTGTCGGGGCCGGTCAGGTAATTCCACGAGCCCGCTTCGGCCCAGCAGCCGCCGCTCCTCTCCCGGAGCCTGTGCACCCGCGCTGCGCAGCGCTGCTCACTCGGAAGGCGCCAGGCAGCTTTTTATCCCTTCGCCCCTCTCCTCCCCTCCTCAGGACTAGTACTGCGGAGGTACAGGTGTTCAGCCCATGCCGATGGTTTTTTTTTGTTTTGTTTTGTTTGTTTGTTTTTTTCATGAAAGAGAAACTATAAATTAAGCCCAGTAGATATTTCAGCTTCACTTCCCTAACAGTCATGTTCACTACTGACTCCTCAGCCGGTGCAGCTGCTGAGTCAATCGCAAAACTTCCTAGTCCAGCTAGTCAAATCTGTGTTTTTTTTTCTGACACGGCCTTAGAAGCAAGGTGGGTTTTTTTGTTTACAGCAGGAGCAATTACGATATTTCTTAGAAATACTTAACAGCTCTAAGGTTGGGCTGAATATGTTGTAACAAATGATTGCGTTGCTGCTGAAGACAAATGCGGTTGCCAGTCTGACTCCTCAACAGGTGAAACCCGATCTTAAGAAAAAGTAATTTCAAAGAGGTTGTTGGGGTTTTTTTCCTTTTGTTTTTGAGCTTTGCTATACGATGTTTTCAGAATGCCAAACGACCAAAGAGATGAAAAATGGGTTTGGTATTAACAAAACTAGAATTATTTTATGACGTGACTTTTGAAAGCTAAATGACATCAGAACTAACGTTTGTGCAGCTGTCTTGAGTGTGACGCTTCACACCCGCAGAAACTGAACAGAATTGAAGCCCCATTTCCAGGCGTTGTAAAATAAGCTGTCAAGGGCCAGTGTGTCCTTGTGTCTCAGCTTATTTTAAAGAGAATGGTATTTCAGCATCTACCTTAAAATAGTGCTCTAATGTGGACGAGGGATGGATGGGGTCAAACTGAAGTATTCCTAAGGCTGTTTAGGTACTCAGCCAAACAGCATCCACAAGAGAAGCAGTACATTTCAGCACAGGTGCTCAGCCAAGAGCATAGAAGTTCTATGTTGTAAGTAAGAGAAGGTTTGCACGAAAGAGTATCAATATTCTTGGGTGCAGAAATCACAAGTAAGCATGAAATGGGAGCTGGCAGGATTAGGCAGGTCTGATTGCTGCCCTTTGTGGAGAAGGACAGAACAGCACAAACATGTAAATAGGATTTCCTTCCTGCAGGAAGTTGGGCACAGTGGTAGCTAATTTTTAGGCTTTCTTATTCTGCATTTGTTAAAATATTGCTGAAGGTGCCAAGTATAATCGGCATTCCTTCAACCCAAAGCTTCTTACAAGTCAGGAGAATCTATCTAAATCATTTAGGAGCCTAGCTAGGGATGTTTTATTTGCTTCAGGGTATTTCATAGCCTCTTCAAGGGCCTTAGGTACAGACTTATGTAGAAGCTGCTCCACAACAAAGACAAGCTTGGATTGTCGGAGTACATGACAAATGTGTGAACATACTTGTAGGAGCCCCAGAATGATTTTTTTGTATTTCTGGGGATGGCACAACACAAGCAGATTGAATCTTCCACCAACCGAATTTCCAGCAAGAGCAATATTGAAGGTGACGAAACTGAATTAATTTCCCATTAACAGCTAAGTTTTCTCGTGGGATCTCAAGCTGACGAAAAGTTGTTATACCTTTGTGAGTGAGAGCTCCATTGAGAGGTGTTGTGCCACATCTGGCAAAGAATATCTGCAGCACTGTTTTGTTTTTTAAAGGAAGCTTTCAGTAATAGAAGTGAAGCAACTGTAGTTGTCTGTGGCTGGGAAACTGATGACTCAGACGCTATTCATGCTGTTGAAAGACTGTTTTATGAGACCCCTCAGAGCTGTGGGTGGACCTGGAGAGGAGTTTGAAGGCAGACTTCGTACGCAGTGGTGCCTGCAGTGGTGTCTGATGATTGTCCTATCATACATTGCTAACAGCAGATCCTTTTGGAGGTTTTCTTTAATCGTTGGGTGGTGAGGCTGCAGAAAAGGTCATGGCAGGGGATTTCACCATTTCTTTTATCTAAAGAGGTGTACCATCAGGTCAAAAAAGAACTGCTGAAGCAGCACTCTGCCTTACAGGGGGAAAGAAAGTGTTGGAGTTTGCTTTGACCCTGGTACACCCCTGTGTGTAACCATTTGTAACTAGTGACATTTTCCCATCAATAACAAAAGGGTATATTCCAAACCTGATGAACAAGACTGTAGCTGCATAGCTCCCATGAATGCTAATAGGAGTACAGCCTTTCTCCATCCCCGTGTAAGTTACTTTGCATATCCTAATAGTGCATTCTCAGTGAGCAGTGGGGTCAGTGTTAATCACTCCGTCGCATTCCAAGAGCAACGGCGGGAATCTCTACCACGTTCCCCTTGGCCATCTTCTATCTCGTGTGGCTTGAGCAGAGCTAGGAAGTTAAGTATACACGTAGGGATGTTAAAAAGATCTTAAGGAATTAATAGAAAGGAACTGTAAAGGAGATATTGGAGGGCTGATGTAACTTGTCATTTTTAATTAAAAAAAATAGATTCTTTCTGTCTGGAATTTACATACATGTGCCACCACTCTTTTTGTAAGTCTATAAGTCATTCTGTGGTTTGGCACCATAGTGCTAGCTTTACATTTAGATAGCTAGTGCCAGGTGTCTGAATGTGTGTTTTAATTGCTTGAATGACATGATAATCTATGACTCATTAAAAGATTCACACAGAAATAAACATACAGCCTTTGTCTGTCTCTGCTTCCCTGCTTGGAACGATACTAAAAATGTAGGAAACAGTAATGTCCACAAGGTACATCTGCAGCTCAGGCGGAGTCCAGATAAAGTGTGAAGTTATTAAGCAGATGTGTCTGACTGCAAGATGTGTAAGGTGCAGTAAGAGGAGCTGTTTAAGAACTATAAAAGTATGCGGAAAGCAAATAATGCTAACTCTGCAAACACTTGCAGAGTAGGCTGTTCTCCAGTGGAAATATTTTCGTGTATACATTCATCTGTAAGTACTGAACCTGAAACTGAGACCTCGATCCTCAAGGCTAGCAGAAATGCTTTTTAGATAGCAAGGTTCCAGCAGTTTCACTCTAAAAGTGGGTGAAATATGACCACAAAATTTAATTGTTTAATTTAGTATTGTTATGGTTTTAATGAGAATAAATGAAAATTTGTCTTTGCATTGAGACTGTTATTTCCAGATACATATTTCATATATTCACTGCTTCCATTTGGTTTTCAACATGAACTGGTTACTTTTTATTTAATATTATTCAAATTTAATATGTATTCAGAATAGAAATATGCTGTGTACCTTCCATAACACAGCCAGTAGGGTGCATTGGTCGTTTGATATTTAGTTTTCAAAAATCTGTAA
Source organism: Athene cunicularia (assembly GCF_003259725.1). Taxonomy (NCBI): domain Eukaryota; kingdom Metazoa; phylum Chordata; class Aves; order Strigiformes; family Strigidae; genus Athene; species Athene cunicularia. Next base: position 14,094,192 of record NW_020799144.1, read on the forward strand.
AGAACTGCCTATTTGCTTCTGATTTAAATTTTACTTTGCTCAGCTCAGGTATCCTCTAAATAAGAAAATCCACCAGTGAAACCGTTCAGTTATGGTAGAGATGGTATGAAAAAATGGAGCATAGGGTCTTAAAAATTGGTTTCAGATTATTCAGAGACAGATTTTGCTGTAAGATTCTGAATTCATCTTTATATACCTGTATTGATGAATAAGAGTTTTTATGTAGTGATAACTGAAGTTCTTTTTTTATTTTTTTAAAGATTGTCATAGATACCTTTCAATTTTAGCTGGATGAATCTGTAGTTAAGCTCAGGAATAGCTGTTACTTTTTGGTGTGCTTTCCCTGAGTAAATTTAAAGAACCCTTTCAGTGATTGTATTGTTTTTTCTCTAAGGGAATTTTGCACTGTAGTAAAGTCGGTTTTGGTTTTGGTTTGTTTGGTTGGGTTTTTTTTTTTATGAATTAAACATTCAGAGCTTCTTAACTTTTGTTCTCTGCTTTCTCTAGCTGTCAGTTTTGAGGAATGTAATTTGTTTGCATCCTCTGTGGATTTCAGCATCGTGTTTAAAATGTGGACACCAGAACTTTATGCAGGTTCAAATATCCATCCCATTAGTGCTACATATAAAGGTAAAACATTCCCCCACCCCAGCTCCTTGTCACTACTCCACTCTTGAGGTGTCTAAAGATCACACTAACTGTTTTTTCCCAGTCACAACATGACACTTACAGTGAGCTGCTTGTCTGCTGGAGTTTCTTCAGATGAAAAAGATCTGGAAGACCACTTGTAAGGTGTAACCTGTATTTTGGCTTTGAATGTATTCAGCAGCATTAGCGTGACTTGTTTTAATGGAGCCAACTTACCAGGTGAGCCAAACCACTGTAGTACTGCCATTTCCTTTCTGCAGATATTGATCTCACAAACATCCAGTCGTGATTTTTGTGTTTACAGGGAGAGAGTGCTGAGGAGCAGCAGATCTATTTGTACACCTTGTTGAACTACATACTAGAAATATTTTTATTTGTTTATGAGGAAATTTACATTTTGTTGCTAGTCTTTTACTGGAGGATGCATTTTGACATCTACCAGCTATGTAGACCATTTTACAGCACTGCACTCCTTACTAACATTGACTATGTATTTACCGTATGGTAATGTGATTAGAGGACTTACTTTTTAACTATTCAGTTCTGTTATACCAGCACAATTACTGTCATTCGAATTTACAATCTTTCAGAATTAAACCAAATTGCACTATTTATATAAGATCACGTATTTATTCCATTCATTTCTTTGACTTTCTTAGTGAAATTCCACATCAGCCTTTACATTATTTTGGCTAGGTTTACTGTCAGGCTGCATTTATGGTCTAAACTTCCTTTTGTATCTTTGTAACTGATTGTTATGGACATTTATAATATAGTTATTAAACTTGCCATTGTCTTGCCAACCCAGTAGTTTTCCCTTATGTCTTTAAAATTCTATAATTTATACAGTGTAATTAAAAACATCTGCTCTCTAGTTCCCTTTTTCATAACGTCTATACTGATTTACTTTTTATTTTGTGTCTCTTCTTCTTAATTTTGGAAATAAAAATCTTAAGGATTTTGATAGTTTCCCCCCACGGGAGGGAGTTGAATGTTACATGGTATTAAGCATTAGGATTTCAGCGGTGGAAGATTTCTTTGGCCACCTTGTTACTGATAATTCTCCCTTACTGCTGGCACAGCTGTGTAAGTACGGTTGCATCTTCACTGATATGGACCTGTCCTCAGCTACAGACCTGCCAGGGGCGGGTTGTTACTGCAGATGTATTCTGTATGGATGCATTGATATCTACAGCTACAGCTGAGAAAATCTTTCCCTGGCAAGCACTCCTTTGATGTCATTCCACTGAGTGGGAAAGTGCCCTTACACAGGCCCTGGTACACCCATGCAGTCCTGTCAACTGTGCAGCCTCTTCTTCCCCCCTTCTGCTGTTCTTCCCACGTGAAGAGAGGCCTGTAGGCAAGTGAGGAAGCTGTCTGGGATATCCTAGCGTTACTTTCATCCTTTGTTTTAAGCTCCTCACGGCTGCAATAGTGGGGTGTGCTGAGCAGCTTTTACAAAAGGGAGAAGGAATTGTAGACGGGAGTGGGAGCAGGAGTGGGGAGACTATCTCATGGTCAAGGATCTGATTCAGGGTCTTGAAAAGCTTTAATGTATGAGCAGGTGTGGCATTCACAGCCTGCTGTACTGACAAGTATTTGAACTGTGTGCTTAAGGTGCCTTCAGTTTTCACCTAGAATGGCATTCAAGAGTAAATTAAACTGTTGAATTAACACTCTGCTCCAGGTATTACTAATAGTAATGGTACTGTAATTGTGTGTGAACATCTTGCTATGCTTGCATTCAAATTTTCCTTATAAGGTGGACTAAAAAAAATGAAAAAATTATCACGTGCTATAGCTATCTGTAATGTACAATATCTATCAGTATAGAGCTTAAGAAATGAGTGTTTTTCATACAAAAAATGCTGGTTTCAGTTTTGCCTTTATCTTTGTCATTTTTAAATAGTACTGTATTTTAACAAATAAGAAAGTAGTTGTAAAATAAATCATCCCGTTCAACTTTTTCAAGCATTTAAAGTACGATTACAAATGTCCAGTTTATGACATAAATAAGACAGTGATCTGGTCAACAGAGAAGCTCATTGACAGGAGCATTTTCATGAATTTTAAAAGAGATTCCCTCCACCCCTGTTTTCTTACCACTTTTGTCTTTCTATTCGATTCAGCTTCTATACGGGACAGCAGAATGTGTCAGAAACCTTTAAGTTCTTTCAATGAGTATCAGGCATGTTAATGCAAATACATGAGGAGTAATCCCTCCACAAGGAGAGACAGTAACATAGCCCACACGACATCAGTAAACTGTTTACAAGGTATTAATATGCCCACTGTGACAAGATGTATTTAATGGGAAGCAACAAGGAATTTGTTTTATTAGTTTTCCTCCACCCTCAAGTAATAAATCTTAAAAGCTTCAATATTGATTCAATGAAATGAATGGCTGAATCGTTCTGGAGAGGCTCTGACAAGTGGACAAATGCTTCCATGGTTACATTGTGCTATGCAGTATGGTTACTGAGCTTTGTTGGTTTCCTCCCTCTGCCATTGAAGTAAAATAACAAACCACAGGGAAGCACCACACATGGTGGGCATAAACTGGAAACAACTTTAAAAGATCGAGTTAGCTGATCTTATACAGATTTTAAACAATATGAGGTTTATTGATTTATCCCCTAAACCTGCATTTCCATACTTTCTCCTTCATATATCAGTCTCTGATGGAGCAATTTTATTTCTTGTCTGAACCACCTCTCGCTTTTGATTTGCAATGACATAAGTTAATAGGCTATGTAGAAGTGTGTTTCATAGTAGTGTTACATGGGTTATGTTTTTCTAGGAATGATTTTATCTCAAGTGATGTCACTGCATCCGTGCAGGCTTCTGCAATAGCTAGATGGTGAATCACACATCACGTATAGAACTTTTGCCTGTAGTTGTTTTAGGGTGCTTTTTCAGTATAATGTAATAAACTGGTTTGATATTCCATCTCCTTGTATCAAATTTCAGGCGTCACAGGGATGAGGGAGATAATAAACACGTAACTTCACAGAAGTGACATTTTAAAAAATAATAAAAAGTAATGGCATACAGTTATTGCATTAACTTAAAAAAGTTGCAGATCAAGCCTGAAGAGAAGGAAATCCTGAAGGCCTTAGATTTCATTCAGGACAAAGTATAAAGAAAACTTAAAGTGGATGTGTTGAAAGCAGTTGCATATTTTTCCCTTGCAGACCAACTCTGAAAAGCGTGCATGTTGTCCTCTGTGTCAGCAGAGGGTTTTTTTCCTCTACGTGCTTGACAGTCCCTAGGATTGCTATCTCAGCATCAGAATGCTAAGATGCTCCAGTGCCCCTTTGCAGACACAATTTTACAGCAAGAGTGAATGCCAGGATTCCCCACAGTTGGGGAATCCCCCCAAATTAATCAACATCGAGGATAGTTACTTCTGAGACAGAAATTCTGTCCTTACAGCGGTCCATCGGGAGCTTACATTTATTGTGGGTACTGAATTTCACATTTACTCAGGTAATGTCTCTTTGATCTCAAGGGGGAAAAGTAAGCAACAAGTGAGTAAACACTTCAATGTTTCACTTAAAGAATTTCAGGAAAGAGAAAAGTCAACTTCTATGTAGAAAAAAGCGTAAGTTATTTGTGTTTCCCAGTAGGTTTTTTTTCCCCATTCAGAAGGAAGCAAACAAAATACCCAGCTGTGAATTGGGAAAGGCAGTGAGGTTGTATCCAGCAGCTGGAACCCTTTTGCTCTTATCTTTATTATTCTGAAACACTTTTTGAGGACTTTGAAGTTAAGAGCAACCTAGATGCAAGAGATTATGAGAGTTTTCAATGTTTTTATGTTTTACCTTCAGGGAAATGCACTTTTGATAAGCGTTCTTTTTGAATTTTCACTCTAATGCTTGACATGCTCTGAAGTTGTGTGTTTTGATGGATGTTTTATGAGATAGTATGCAGCAAATCAGAAGTAACATGCCACAAAGGAAGAACTGGGCACACTTGAGTGGGAGAAACAAGGCTGCAACTTTATTTAGCAACAATAAATGCACAAGAGGAGCAGGCAGATGATTCTTGCCAGGTTCTAAATCTTGCTGTTTCTCCATGAGACCCGTGATCCAGTAGGTTTGAAAGGAGCCACTGAGTGTTGAAAGACTAAACCATCTCTTCAGAGATGGCATTCTTTATTGTGATGACACAAAATGACAGAAGTTGTGTCAAAATTGCATGCTGGAGCTTGATCAACCAAATCTGAGATGCAGTAAGTTGAAACAAAGATGTTACTTCCTCATTAATTTGTTCAGTTTTTAACACTTGAACATATTTCAATTAACATTTTCTAAAAGTCATCTCATTTTTTGGTGAGAGTCTTGTCAAATATGTAGCTAAGTTCAGTAATAAAAAGGTTATGATTATATGAATATTATTTCTGCTGTAGTGTGTGTTAAAATATAAGAACCTCACATGAACAGATGCCAGGGTACATTTACTTTTTTCCTGATAATGGGAATACATAATTTTTTTCAGTTAAAAGCTCATTTTAAATATTAACATCACATGCTTTCAGTATGCAAGTAATGAGCTGCACCATGAAAAGGTTAACCTTTGCAAGCTGATTACAGGAAGCATAAACAAATGAATGTTTGTCCATTGATAAAGGACATGATCTTGGATGTTTTTTTTTTTCACTTTCTTAAATCCTGGGCATCTGTGAAAAATAGAGGATCAAAACCTGAATTTATCTACGTACATCTGCACATCAATCAGTCTGGCATAAACCACTGGATCAGAAGCATAATACTTAAATTTTGTCTTTGAGTCTTCTCAGATTATTAGTACCGTTTGTATCTGTCTACTTTCTGCTCTTTCTTGCATGGGTTTGTTAATTTATCAGGAAGCTCTACAGTAAAATCAAGACTTTCGTACAAAAGCATTCCCAGCCCATCAGGAAGGACCTCGTTTCACATTTTGAAGAACAAACACGGGCTTGATCCTAAACTGCTGTGGGGTGGTGGTCAGAAGCCTGGCGACACAGACGAGTTGGGCTCTGAGGCGAACACACCTCTTTGGTGTCAGTCTTGGTCAGTTCTGCCTTCTTTCACACCATGGCTTTGGGCGTAGTTCCCTGAAGAGTGTGCTGTCCAAGTCATGTCCTGTAGTTGTGGCTGCTGTTTCTTTCAGTGCTGCCAGTTAGATCAGCTCCCCCGTGTGAATCACACCGAGAAGTAATGAGGAAGAACACGGGGGATGGTCCTAGACATCAGCCAAGCAAACGATTCTCTACATGGCATCAAAGATCAAACTACAGCCACACAGGGAAGAATATACCTGCTTGTGGTGGTCTACAATGTTCTTAAAAATGGTCTGTCCTGTAGAAACGCTCACCACCATGGACCATCATTTTAAGAAAATCCATTAAAAACAAACAAACAACAAAACCCACGTGAATTTCTTGCAAGAAAATAATCTGTATCTTGTCAGTCTGTGAAGAGAGGAGCAAGATCAGCCTCAGTATTCTTCCTGTACACTAGAACTAACCAGAACAGTGTCTGATGGATGTTGTGTATTTTTGAGGTGTTGTGTCATGTTGGAAGTGATTAATTAATAAACAGGAAAGAAGAGAACTTAACTCATGTATGGTGTATTTTAATTAAGGATTGATCTGTGAAAGAGCCATGCACATGCTTAATGTTCCTCATTCTGCGTAGTTCAATCTGCTTCAGCTGAAGTACCAGAGGAGGCGATATGTGGAATTCTGTGCAGGTCCAAAATCTCGACATTTTCAGAATCTCCTTGTTTGCCACATGCATCCAACTAGGTGCTTAGTTGGATGTTTAGTTGGATGTCAAAATCTTGAAGCATGGATGCTACCGGTAAAAACAGCTCTCGATTTTAGTGACATTTATGGATATTCAGAAAATGTTATTATCAGCATTTATTTTTTGCTTTCTAATATTAGCAGATTAAGATTGCAATACCTGTGATTGAAAACCAAATGGCCTTCATACAGCACAAAAATATTCCTTAATAGAAACAGAAACGTAAACAAGAAAACACTCCCTTCTGAAGCTCTTTGTTTGGATTTTTTTGCTTCTTGCTCCTTTAAGTCCTGCTTTCCTTCTCAGGGATTTGTTTCTTCTCCTAACTCCCTCTTCTCTGGTCTTTCCTTTCAGATGATGCCAATAAAGGGAAAAGGCAAGATTTCAAAACAAACAAACAAACTGGAGTCCATTGATTCTGTTGTTGCTGCTTTCAATATTGGTTTACTTGCAGCAGAGCCATTTTTAACTTGCAGAGTTTTAATTAATTCAAAACAAAGGAAATCCAAACAAACAAAGAATTGAGGGGTGTACTTACTACACCTTATTTACTGCTTTTATTGAAAAGAGCAGTTAAGGCTGACCTGGAGGCATAGTTCCGTGCAATGCCAGATCTATTGTAGGTCCAATACCAGCCCTGATTGTTTATCCCTGACAGTTGTAAGGGCTGAGGGTGCTGTGTGGGCAGCATGCTGAGTTGTTAAAAGTGCAGATGGAGTGTCCCGTGTCAGTCACCAACAACCTTCCAGCTGGTTGAGGACCACCATGGCAAAATCCTGTGGGAGCTCTGTCTCATCCTCATGTGTAACAAAAGGAACCACAGGTCTGTGGAGCGGCACAACAAAACAAAATAAAATAAAAAAAAAAAAACCAACAACAAAAAAAGAGAAATCCTCAGGAATCGAGAGAAAATGTGGAGTATTGCGTGTTGAGTGGGAGAGAGTAGCAAAAGCTGTGGTCATTTTGGATCTGAATGGAGTTTTGTTGACAGACTCCATGAAAGTAGCCATGTGAATTAGCTTAGAGTCCAAGTCTGAGTTCTCATTCTTCCTTTGTTTTCCAGCTCAGTAATTAGCAACTTTTAATGTGCTCAGGTCTGCTGTAACTGAGAACTGATGACTGTTAAGGCAGCCCCTCTGATACTGAGCAGCTTGATAGCTGCTGGTGGGAGCCAAACTTCCCACAGAAACTGGACAACAAAAGGACAACGTGAGGTAATTTCTATAAGCTGAAACAACATTATGGAATAAATTGTAAGAAGAATCTTATACCTCAAGTATCCTTTCCAGCTGTTGATCCGGAGAGGAAAAACCATATGGGATCTAGATTTTGAGGCTGAGATAGGAAAACAATAACAGTATGGTATTGAAAAACATACTACTTCTCTGTCATGCTAATACACTGTCAAATGCAAAATTCAGCAGCTAATAACATGGGCCTTTGAAGGACTGCTTCTTGCTCTCTTTGGTACAGAAATACTGGAGCTGGTGCATGGGAATAATGCATAATGAAGTATTGATCAAAAAATTCATAAATATACTCAGGTGGACGACAGCAAGAGGTGGTCAGACATATAACACAGATTATCATACACATCTACCTGAATTTCTTTTAGGTGCACAGCATAGCTTCTTAGAAGAAAAACAAGTACACCTGTTGTTTTTTGTGGGGTTTTTTTTGTTTGTTTGTTTGTTTTTGTTTTTTAATTTTATTTATATTTTTTGGTGAGTAATTCCAGTGGATTGTGTCCTTCGCTCTCAAGAACTGAAGTTTATTCTGATTATTAATAACTACTTTTGTGTCTACATGTTAGATCATTGATGTCCTTATTTGTTATACTGCAGATTTTTATTTATCAATATTCATTTTCTCTGTAGCTGTATGCAGAGTGCATCCAGAGATTCATCTTACCTAACACTGACCTAATGTCATTACTCATAATTTAGGCAGTAGTCTGAGACAGTCACTTGGACTCCCTGTTTAGTCAGAGGAGTGAAATAAGCACCTCTTAAAGGTAGTTCATACCGTCCTACTGTGTGACTGGCTTAGACTGGATGGCTGATGTTAGGTGGAATGCCTTCTACTTTGAAGCACTGGTTTTCATTGAGGTCTTTAAGTCTTTTACTAAGCAATTTTTCAAACCATCATTCCCCAGCATCTTCTTTGCCTTTTCCTGTTTGTTTGTGTTATTCCCGAATTGTGATCACTGTAACTCAACACAGTACTGCTGTAGTGACCAGGCTAATGCCATCAGAAGGCACAGAGTCTTCTAGATCCTGTCATATTTTTTTTTGCCTTAATGCTTCTGCACTGTATTCCTTCCTCCTATATGCAAAGATTATATTAGCCTCAACAGAATCAGTGCTTCCTCTCTCTCTGATTTCTTATCAGTATGATCGCATTTTCCATATGCTCCAAATAAATTAAAAGTAAAGAAAGATGCATGACTTCTCAGTCAACTATAGTAAAGGTAAAACTTGTTCTGCTATCATTCAGAGCAGAACCCTGTTTTGTGCTTAGCCTTTCCTTACACCCTTTCTGTAAATGTACTGTTTGTGAAATAAAGCTTATCTAGAATTAAGCTAGAGTTATGTTTGGGTTTGTTTCTAAATACTTAATTTGTATTAAAATAGGCATTTACAATAGATTCTGTTTATTCAATACTAACAAGCAATATAGGATTTTAAAAAATGCATGCGTCAAGTTTCACGTTAGATGTATGTTGATTGTTACATCGCTTTTGCGCTGAGTTGGGTCAGAGGCATGATTTTTTGGCCTACTTAGGAGTACTGTTTTGACAGAACAGTCTGAGTATTTGGGACCCAAAAAAATGAAAGGATCCAGCTAGCTGAAATACCTGATATATGTTTTCTGTCGTAGACAAGGAATGTACTGGGAGTTGGATTTCCTTGGAGTTGGAATCAATGCTTTTAAAAAATTTGATAGAATGGTTTCAATTCCCATGAGATTTGTGGGGAGTGTGTGAGTGTTAATGGATCTGACTGGATTCAGCCACATGAAATTGTGCCACCGCTGCTTCATTTGTTTGCAATAGCATTTCCACTTTATAAAATCTAGTAGCTATCTCACAGGATCTGGAAATACAGTGAAGACTCTGTAAATGGGACGGTGTGAGCCAGCACAGGCAGGACGCAGGAACAACCACAAAACCATGGATGAAATGCAAAGAATAAATTTATTCTCACTACCTCATGACCTGAGGGATCTCCTCAGCAGCACCCAGGCAGGGATGCAGGTACCATGGAGCTTGCTCACCAGAAAGGAGAAGAAAGAAAAATCTGAAACTGGCTGCTTTTGCCTGTATATCAGGGATGTAGGAGACATCGGCCTGTTGGCCCTACACAGCCTCTGAGAAACTGCTGGACTTTGGTGGAAAACAGGCCTTGGAAGATAGATAAGAAGCAGTTAAGTTGTGCCAAGGTGTCAGGGAAAAACAACGGACAGCTGCAACACTGAACTGCAGGAAAGTATTAAACTGTGAGAAGTTACCACCGCGTGAACAGCGCATGAACAAGAAGGGGATTGGTTTGTACGGCGTGTGTTAGCGTGGTCCTATGCTGATAGGAGGAAAGATTGATAGCTGTCTGATTGCTGATTTGCTAATCATGAAGTAAGAGCTTTGGCGAGAGCATAAGTATGTGCTATTGTAATAATAAAGGGTCTTTCCTTTTGCACTTCAATGGAGAGTCCGTGCCTTAGTTGCCACACAGGGATTTTTGCAGGCGTACTTTTCCACTGAGCTCTGATCTTTCCCACAGCAGGGCAGGAATCTCAAGGATGTTCAGTGAGGTGCCTCTGAGTCTATTGCAGGCCTGTGCTATCTAAATGCAGACATTCTACCCGTCAAGCACACAAAGCTGTACAACAATTGGCATGATATATGTCCTTTTCAGCATCCCAACTGTGACTCACTTGAGTGTGTTTGCAGTCCTCCTCACCAATCTTCTGCTGTATTCCCACAGGGACTAAGTGAAACCCCGTCAAAATTCTGTATTTTCTATGTTTTGGGGCTTAAATGTATTGACATTTATTGGGTAAGTAGGAATTTTGACACTTGTTTCCCATTAAATTGGAGAATTGAGGATTTTGGGGGCCTACACTATCAAGATCCGGGTTGCCGCCTTTGTGTCTTTGTACCTCTGCTGTGGCTCAGGATTTACTTGGAATGGTGGTGACCACAAAATGTGAATTTGATATTAGAGAAATTACTGAGTCCGGAATGCTTGATCTCGGACTGGAGATTGTTTCTCCCTGCAGAGCACTGAATAGCTGTGAATTAAGATGAGCTGCATGTCCGGGTGCGGCTCAGGGCTTGAATCCAAAATCTGTCATAATCCAGTGATAAAACGTGCCAGTTTTGCTGCCTCCAGTAATAAACCTGAGCAGCCCTCGCTGAGTGGAAACACCGCTGAGGCAGCGACTGGAGGGGCCAGCTCTGTCTCCAGCACAGCAGCGCAGGAGCATTTGCCAGGGTTTTAAAAAATTCTGTCCTCTTCCATCCCACCCCCCTTTTATCTCCGCAGCAGTGGGAAGGCAGCAGGAGTCAGGAGAGGGAGGAGAGTGCTGGACGCTGCGTGGAGCGGAGGGAGGAGTAGGAGAGGGGAATGCATAATGCGTGAGTGACAGAGAGCGTGCAGGCGGCTGGCTGAGTCCAGAAGACGCGGATGTCCATGTCCCCGGGTCTAGGTAGGTTTGTTGTCTCTCTGTTTGAGGTGGGAGTTGCTTTGGAGCATCCTGTCAGCCACAGAGGTGTTCGACGTCCGGCCGGAGGGTTCTGCCAGCAGCACCTGTTGCAGCAGGGACAGGGCTGAAGCAGCGGCAGACAGCGAGCGTGTGGCTCACCCCTGAGCGGCTGCTGGATAGTCGGAGTCTGCTAAGGTTTCTGTTGTTCCAGCAGCTCCTCTTTCTGCTCTGCAGAGCAGGGCAGGTGGAGACAATAGTATTTCCAATGGAAAATCCTATTCTCGGGGCATCATATCAGGATGAAACTCAGTCTGAAGCATCCTAGCTGGCAATTTTTAACTCTCAGAAATGCACAGAACATAATTTGACTGTTCAAATTAGGTGAAGATAAAAGAAGTGGAGGAGCTGCGTGTGCATTCTGTTTTGCAAAGGAGAGCGAGTTCAAAGTAAGAATGAATTTTTCAAATCGTCACCTGATAAGGAATGAAACTCATTCCAAACTGTTATATTCCTTACGAGTTATAATTAAAATATGCCATGTAAGTTGGAAATACTGCTCATACTTCTTGCTTTTGATATGCAGATTCTGTGTAAGACATTGCATAATTCACCCTGGCTAGCCCAGATAAAGTTAAGATCAAATGTATACGGAACTGCTTGCCAAACATCAATCATTGTTTTTTAATGAGCCTGTAATCGCTTTATAGTGCAGATGTGAAATAACGTGAGTTTAAAACGCCCTATTCATTATATGGAAGCTGAAAGGTTTGTTGGGTTTTTTTTGTTTTGGTTTGTTTGTTGGGGTTTTTTTGTTTTTTGTTTTTGTTTTTTTTTTTCCTGATAATACTTTGCACACATCTTCCAGAATGAGTCAGTTAAATAATAAGCATTTTGAGAATCTGCCATGATGGCAATTTAGTAACTGAAGGTAGAATGTGATGTATTTAGTCTGCCTGTCCCTTAAACCTAAAACAAGCTTCCTCCTACTAAATATATTCAGTGTTTCTATGTGGAAGGGAGAACCGGATACCTGAGGAAATAAAATAATTTGTGTCATATCAAGCTTAGAATTGAAATGGACAAATAACTTGATAATGTAAAAGCTAACGTTTTTCGAGGGTGTACAATTTTTGATTTCTAATTTGTTATTACTAATATTTATGTTGTTATTAATTTCTAACATGCAGTTTCGTGCTTTACTTGCTCTCTAATACATTTTTGTGTTTTAATAGCTTTACACGAAGAAATCAATGGTATTTACTAAATTTGCATGAGTGAACTAATTAACATCGATAATGGGAGCACATGCTTATTAGCTCCTAACTCTGTGTCCTTGTCACATGGAAATCAATGGGAAAAATGATATTTGCTTTCGTGAGAACTAGTGCTGGGCAGTTTATTTATGCTGTCAGCATTTTTTGAGGCTGAAAAGTCATACTGGATGAGTTTTACAGAGTTGATACTAGTGAATGAGATTGATCCATATGCATTCAAACCTGCAGTGCAATACTTCCCTTGGAAATTGTTGTGAGCTTTATTTGAATGAAGTTTTCAGAATCAAGTCTAAATCATAACCTGTCATTAAAACTTCCAATATAAATGGATTTTTGTTATTTAAACTTACTGTCTTCCATGGTTTTTTTTATTTGCTTTTGGAATTCCATTAAAAAAAATAAAAGTGCTTAAGTGTGCTGGTGCTCACAAACGTATTTTCCTTAACACGTGAATATGATGACTGTAACTGAAATACTGGAAAAGCTATGAAAACATGTATCTTTAGTGTGTAACACTAAAGAATAATACCCCTGCAGAGGGCTGTAAGGATCTCAGTCATCAGGGACAAAAAATTTATGGCAGTTTGGGAGAAAAATACTGATGACCCACAAATCACCTTTGGTATTGTTACACAACTACTATAGTTGTTCGGGACTGCACAATGGTAGTGATGGGGTGATTATTAATTATTGTACTTTTAAAAGTACATAGCAGTGGTCTATAAGATTGGGAAAACTTTAATTTCAGAATGTTTCACTGAAATCTTGATGGAAAAGTATGTCCTTGCATCACACTTCAGGGAAAAGGAGAATTAAAATTTATCTCAGCTACGTCTGAAGTTTTAAAGCCTGAGGTGGTTTTGAAAGCATCAGACCAGTAAACTGTATGTCTGACTCCTGGTAGTATTTGAGATGGGGAATCTGAGACGATTTAGCTTCATTTCATTGCTGGATAACCCTGCTCTCTGATTTTTTTTCTTTCTTGGCCAGCCTCTTCCAGTGTGCTTGGGGTATTGGGTCAATTTAGTTCTTCAGTAAGAAATACAAAAGTGTGGGTAGGTGAGAGAAAACATAAAGAATATGCTGAAATTCCTTGCTCAGGGACTATTAGGCCTTGACCTCCTAAAGGTATAATCACATATATAACTATTTTTAAATGTGTAATCCTATTGATTGGTTTTACTCATTCGTACAATTTGTGCTTGTGTTTCGGCTCTCCGAGACTGGCTGATTTAGGTACAGTCACTGTTGTGTATAATGGTGAATATAACACTTTTCTTCACTAGAAATAAACATACGTAGTATCTGAATACTTGTTTCAATGTGTATTAAGACTCAGGTGCTATGTAACATCTCCACCATCAAGTTGAAGCTTACAGAACCATTTCTGTCAGCTGTAGGCATTTGCTGCAGTCCTAGAAATTCAAGACTCATCGTCTGCCTAATAGCAGCTATATTACTGTTTCCTAGGAAAAAAAAAAAGAAAAAAAGATTGACAGGAAGAATCGATGTTAGAGGCCATTTATCTCATTCCAGGTGGGCCCACTGTAACATTTTTTTACTCTGAAAAAAAGTTATTGAATCATAAATGATACTGTTTCTGCACAGCTGCACTTGCTTAAATCACTCTCTGGGTGAATAATCTCACTGGAAAACACTTTGTGTCAATAAACATTTTCAAGATTGAATTTACTCCTTACATGAGAACATGTGGCTGTCTGCAGAAGGAATTTGGAAACCAGGAGTTCTGAAATGTGCTTAAAATATGAAGAACATTGTTTCAGAGACTGGCTTATTAGTATTTCCTATAAAACTAGTTAAAGTTGTTTAAATTCCCTTTAGTGAAATACTTTGGAAGTCCAAAGCAAGGTTGCTATTAAGATAAAGTTGTTCATATTCAAAAAGGCTTGTTTGATAGGCTGAATTTCTCTAGCAAAATTGAACGGAGAAGATGCTTTCCATGTTCATTGCAGCTTTTGTGTTTGTGGGGTTTTTTAGCAAGTTGAAGACAAAATTTCCTCTAGAATCTTATAGCAATACCTTTTTATATACCAAGAGATTTTTGTTTGGTTATCTCTTTTTGTGTCTAGTATAGATTTATTAGTTGGAGTGCAGTTATGATTCTCATTTTCAGGTGGCAGAAGAAACTTCCTTCTCCTCAGTCACTTATCCTGGACTTGTCCAATACATTACTGCTCTGAATTGTTTCAAGCTCTGCTTCATTAAGGATTTAACATGGCCTTAATTCAGCCATCTGTTATGGGTTTGGCAGTCCAACAGATCTGAGGTATTGGTCAGAGCTTTAGAAATTTCCCACATTTTTAAAGGTTAGGAAAAGAGCTACCTTTATGAATAGATTTTGAATAATTCTCAGCAAGACAATGGTGCAGAAGTGGGGTAAAAAATGCATGTCATTCTCTGAAGCACAGGGTCCCCTGTCTGCCTTTAGCTTTGCTGAAAGGCAATTAGCATTTCAACCAGCCAATTTGGTTACATGCAATGAAGTACTTGGGTTTGTAATTTGCTGCTCTCGGCTTGGTGCTGTTGAGAACTAGCTCTATGTAATCCTCTCAAAGCACCTTTCTTTCCAGCATAGTTATTGTTGCTGGTCTTAAATAACTAATCGACAAAGAGATTTCCTTGTCTTGAACTACAGGGTGCCTTAGAAGAACGAAAAGAAATACCCAGTTAATAAGGGAATGATTATAATTATTAAATAGTGATTATTAAATTGTGACATAGGTTAAAAGGTTTAGAAAGCCAAGGAAAGCACAATACAAGATAAAGGTAGTGTGGGAAGTCTTTCAACCCAAACAAATTTTGCTTGGGGAGTTCTCTTCACAACATAAATACTTTATCCTGTGTTTTATTTAAAAATGGATTGCCCAGATTTAAGAGAAGATTTCACAGTATAGATTAGAGTGAGGGCCCCCAGCTAATCATCTTGGAAATGATACAAATATATTTTTACTTCTACAGAAAGCATTTTTTTGGGGGGAAATCTGTGAAATACAGATCTGTAATAAAACCAACATTATTTGCTGCAATCTAATAAGAAATGAATACATTTAACTGTAGAAATGAATCTTTTGGTTGTGCATCTTAAATGTAACAAGTATAGTTGATACAAATTTTCATGCTTAATAATACACTTTTATGAACTCAAGAATCACTCACTGACACAGTTATTCTAGTAATTAGGCAGTTCTGCTTGGCTTGTATGTGAGGTATTAACTTGTCAGAATCCTCTGTGGATAGCAATAGTTCTTCTGCCAGTATACCTGAAATAATGCCATCTAATCCCTGCCATGGGGCTGTAATTTACTGTTCTATGCCTTACAGACCTTTTTTCTTGCAAGATTATTTTGTGTGAAGTGCTATTGCAAAACCTGTTGTTATACTTTTGGTTTTAAGTATGAGAAAAATAACCACTACAGTGCAGAAGCCCATAATCACTTTTTCTGATATGTGATATTCATGCAGGCCATAGTACTTCATTCAGGACAAGTAGCAGGGTATTTGAAGCTATGGTAGCTTTGTCCTCAGCTCACATCTTCTAAAAATATGCTAAGTAAAAATGTTGAGTGCATGCGAGAAACTTCCAAAGTAGAGATACAACTGGAAGTTGTTGTGGACCTTTAGGTCTTTACTGAAGTAGAATAAATGGGTGTTCCTCTTGAAGCCTGCAGACCTTCCTTCGTTGTATTTCTAGTTCTGTATGTGTTAGAGCCTGACCCTGTGTCAGGCTCAGTTGTGCAGTTACTTCTACAGCAACCATGAGCTGGGAGTGCTGATCATCTTTGTGGATGGGTTGTTTGGGTTTATTTGGTTTGGGTTTTTTTTTATCTGCTTGCTTTTTTTTTTGTGCAAGAAATGGTTTGAGAGAGAGTATGGGTCCTTACAGTGTCTTAAGCCCTACTTGGAGCAAAACGCCAGAGTAAAAAGTTCCAGACCCTAGTTCTGGAAAACTCTGTAAAATAATTTCTGTTAGTGAAAGATGTCTGCTGTTTTCCTTAGAATTATATAGGTAGAAAAGGATTTCCTGTGTGGAGTTGAAAACAAGATGTACCTTTTGCTTAAACCTATACTATATGTTAAGTGGAACCATTCCAAAATCATATCTATTTTTTTTACAGCGTATAGATAGAACTATATATGGATGGATTCTCATCAACTGCATGAGCTAAATTAAAATTTCTGCAGTTGAAATCAGTGTTGGTTTGTTGGTACAAATTAGGGCAAATTCTGATTTCTACTGGTGTATTTCTTCACATTGTTAATTAGCAGGTTTCAGCCAAAGTTTGTTTACAATAGACTCTAATCTCTATTCTAAATATAAAGTAACGTTAATAACTCCAAGTTGTTTTACTGGAGGTACTCTGGGAAAAAAAAAAAACAAAACCAAAACCAAAACTGAACAGTCTGGATTTTACAGCTAGTCAAACTTATTGTCTGGTTCTCTGTTTGACCAGCAAATTGTGAGATAACGAAAAATATTTGTAGAAGAAACTTGAGCTCGCTCTGCTCGCTGCTAGCAAACAGAAGTAATGGGTTCAACACTGCTTGAGAGTTTTGCCCTTTATTCGGTGCTCAGAATGAGAACAGGCAAAACAGGCAGTTACCTCAGAAAGCCTTGAGCATTACCTGGCTTAAGAGATAAAATTTGGCTCACCAGTGATGATTACATGCTTTAGAAGTTAAAATTTAAAGTTACAGTTTATATCCACTCAGATCCTTCTGATGAAGTGAAAAGAAGCTGCCAGAAATCTTGCAAGGGGTTCTCTGGGCTTATTACACTTTTTACCTCTGAGTGACCTCTAATAATGGCATGAGATGATTTGGATTTCTATCAGGCCTTTGCAGATTTACCACTTGCAGTACTGCATCCTGGCTGTGATGAGAGATTTACCTTTCTGACTAGTAAATACAAATATGATGTCAGGAAGCTTAAGCATCTTTTCTTCCTTGGGATAAGATGTCTGTGATGAAGGGTGCTTGTCTTTTTCAAGGCAACATAATTGAATGAGCAAGAATTTTCGTATGGAGATGTTTTTCAGGTTACATTAAACTGGCCATTCCCAGTGATACATCTGGTTATAGATAATAAGATTTTTTAAAAATATTGCAACTGTTAGGAAGCAAATGGTCAGGAGAATCGCTGACTGATGTCGGTGTCATTAATCTCAAATGCAGATAAATCTTCTTAGCACCTGAGGTTGCGCTGTGGTACTGTTCTGTCACAGCAGCAATAGTGAGTAGGTAAGTAAGCAGCTGAGCCCCAAAACTTTAGGACAGTGAAAGCTGATCAAGGGATTTTCAGCACCTAGTTGTCTGCGTTTGTGCTTTGGCTAGCACTTTCCAATGTTAGCAATAAGAAGGGGGGTGATGGGCAGGTACCCACAATGTCTTTGTAGTAAAGAGGAAGACAGGAAACCCTAGGAAAGAAGTGGAAGCAAAGACATCCAGTGACACTGAATAATATGCATGGAAATTGGTGAGACAGACCCTTGCCCCAAATGCTGCAACTATTCGTGCAGTCCAGGGGTGCAGACAAGGCAGGACTTGTTGTGACTGACTATAATTCTCATGCTTTATCCACCTTGAAGCCATTTGAAGGCAAAAAAAGTAACGTAGGAAGATATTATTTTGAAATAGTACCTTTAGAACACTCTCTTTTCCACTCTCTATTAGTGAGAGGCTTACGTATCCCACATTCAGACAAAAAAGCTCAAACCAAAAAAGAAACGACAACCAACATGGGTAATACCTACTGCCCAAATGCTAAGCTTTGCAGTCACAGCTGTTGTGTCCTCCTTTGCTTATGTGGGAACTTTGAGGCAAAGAAAACCCCAGGCTGAAATAAAAATATTTCTTTCTTAATTTGGGATCATGACAACGTAGAAAGGAGAAGTTTAGTAAATCAAAGTTTTTTATAATTCTCGCTGCTTTCCTAGGTTGTTCTCCAATACTGCTGTAGATTTCAGTGGTTCTGGGAATGCCTGAAATAAAAATGCTGAAAACATGCAGGTTTTTAATCGGGTTCTACGACAGGTGCAGCAGGGGCAATGGCCTTGTGAAACTTCTTGCTCTGTGCTGTCCCTGTGTACTACAGAGAATATCCTCTTTACATATGAAAGAGCACATGTATCTCTCTCCCATTGTATTCAGCCAAAGATGCTGCTGGGTGCTGACATCTCTGCTGTGAATAGACTTCTCTCTGGCAACCATTGATGGCTGCAGTGCTGTACTCAATGCAAAGTACTAGGCATGCCAGTTTTTGAATGTTCTACTTGGCTGGGTATTTGTAATCACAGGGAGTAGACAAGGACAGGCAGTGAAAAGTGCACTAGGCTTTACGCTTGCTCTGCTGCGCTGCGTCCGTGGGCTTTACAAATCTGTGACGAGTTGTGCGAAGGTGGGAGGGGGTGATCGAGTTATAGCTGCTGGGTGGGAGGGGTGCTGCCCCAGCTACCTGCTTGCTTCTGCTCCCGAGCAGCAGTGGCAACTCTGAGGTACATTAATCCCTCATTCCACCTCCTTTGTGAGGAACTCCCCTCCCTGTTGCCATTCTCCATTCCATATCTGGTGTTTTACACTCATTTCAGATTTGGAACCTTTCACAGCCCTTTCCCTTCCTGACCTCTCCATGTGCTGCTAGTCTGTAGGTTCCCTCACCCTCCAATGAAAACAGCCAGAAGATCTTTTCATCCTTTAGGAGTTTGATTTATTAGGCACAGAAGCCAGTGTAAAAATCTGCAGAAAAATATCACTCCTTCTTTATGAACTTTACCTTCATCTGAAATTTGTTCCTGAAACTGAGTGGAAAAAAGTAAACTAATACCAGTGATCCATCAGTTACGAGAAATGCCAGTTTCATAAGGCTACCTCTCCTTGGCTCCAGCTGGGCAATAGATTGAAATGGTATTCCTCGGATCATTTGTGACATGACTGTGGAAATTACTGTGTGGAATCAGCGTATGCTGTGCTGGGCTCTACACGAGTGTTCTGTGTTTTCAGGGGAAACACAAACGCACTTCAGAGAGCCATAAAAGACTAAAAGAAAACGTTAGTTAGGGTGGGTGCATGACTCAGAATTCTGAATTCTGAGTCGCTTTTTTTTTTTTTTTAATCGTATGACTGAAAAATGTGATATTTAGGCTCTTAAGATTCTTTAATAGCATTAAAATGTCCGGATAACTTTTTGAGAGATTCGTTTTTTGTTGTTCTTGATGCCAGAAACTTTTATAATAAAACCCTTAACAAACATCACCTAAGCCACAGTACATAACATTGCTTTAAACTGATAGTACAAATCATTATTCAAAATGGTTTTAGTCAGAACATAGTAACAGAATAGTTGGTCTGTTGACTTGTACGTACTCTGAAGATATATAATACTCCGTTGCTTGTTGGTGTTTCAGAAACATTTAAATGACTTTGGATCATTAATCTATTTTAAATCCTGACTGAATATCCTGCATTGAGAGAACTGAACTCAGTTATATTTGGCTGAAACAGCGGGGAGTATTTGGTTCACCAAACATGTAGTTTACCAAAATTTAGCAGTCAACAAGGACTAGAGTTTCAGCTTCATTAGGAAAAAAACCCCTAAACCTCACAAAGATATACTGGGGTGACAGAGGTGGGGAAGGGTTGTCTTTTAGTCCCTGATCTAAAGGCGTTTGCTGAACTTTATGCAATGCAGTTAATGAGGAACAAATTGTGTTCCCATATAAATTAATGTAGGACTTTAGTGTACAAAGTGAGTTCATATTTAACAGAGTAAAATACTGTGACCAGTAATACATTTTCAGCTATTTAAATAAATTTGTTCTGCATTCTCTGAGTCTTGATCTATGCTATTTTTTACTATATTACATAAATATTTTAAAATAATAACGATTTTCAAAGTTGAGTTTATATAAACAGAGTAAAAACTACTTTTGGCAGGCCGTGCAAAGTAAATCTTAGTACAAATAATGTAACAAGGAAGAATACACACCAGCTAAATAATTGATGGTATGATTGTGAAACTTCTCTTGTTCCACAGAAGTAATCCTATAGTTTTAGAATGCTCTCTAGTAGAAGTAATAGAATTCAAGTAATTCTAAACTTTGTAATCTTGCCCTCAAGGATCATGTTTTCAGTATTATTTACTAGAAGCATGTACCGTGGGAAGATATTTGTGAAGCCTATGACAAGGTAACAGCTGAAGCTAAAAGGTCAACAAATTCCTCAGTTTAGTATGGATGATGCCTGCATCTGCAGACAGTGTAATTGTCTCAGAGTTTACAAAGGTTAGACAACTGTTCTCTTTCCAGCTTGAAGGCTTGTATTCTTCAGAGCAGTTCTACATAAAAACAACAAAAGCAACTCGCAAGTTAGTAGTCAACTTTGGAATTGCTGACAGTTTTAAATCCCATGGGTTTTTTTTATGTATTTATATATTTATATATTTATATATTTATATATTTATATATTTATATATAAATATATTTATATATTTATATTTATATTTTATATTTACTTTCTACTTTAAGCTTTTTCTGCACCAGAATTATTAAGTAGATAGATATGTAGGAAGCAAGCGTTGTTCCTGAAAGTCTGTTACACATTGAATTCTCAATAAGAGCGATGGATATCTTTGGAGGACTGTGTTCATGGTAATAAAAATTTACAGCAATGTTAAGTTCTACAGCAAAATTATTTTACTGCTAGAAATTTGCTAGAAATAACGAAACATTGTTCAAATAAGTTGTAAAATGGATAGTTGTTTTCACAGGGAAAATGGTTAGTCCTGATGTTTTTTTGCACTTTTGTTGCTCACCTCTTCCCTCTGAGATGTTTGGTAGAGCTAGGTGAATATTTTACTACAAGTAATTAAAATTGGCTAATTTTGTCATTCCACCAGTCTTTGCTTGTAGGAATTCTGAGAGACACTGTCAGTTTTATTGACTGTACTTCCAATTTATTTGATGTCATGTCTGTGGATAATTTTTGTTCTTTAACTTGCCTGAAAGCAGTTTATTTCATGTCCTCACAACATAAAATTAACCCTTGCCCAGACAGAATTTATTGTAAGATGACTCAAAGTCTTAAAGTCTTTCTGAAGCTGTGTTAATTTTAGTGATCTGAAGGCTATCTTATTCTCTGATCAGTGCAAAATTAAAGCTACCTGACTGAGTACATAAAACACTCAGAGTCTGCACTGGACTTCAAGTCACTGTATTCTGATTACAAATTTGGCACACACTTTGGAAAAATATGTTTCAGTATACACATGACGTTTTCTGTTTCAGTGATCATTTATGACTAAATATTAATTTACTGTCACTCATAAGTAATGAAAACAAGTGCTTTGCAAGCATGGCTGATCTTAAATGTTATTGATATGCAAATATTAATGTAATATGTCCTGCACAGTTTATCCAACCATAATTGACCAGATTTGTCATAGCACTCCGAAGTATAATTTTAGCAAAGTGAAATTTTATTTACATGTGCAATTACAAAATTATTGTTGGTATAATTTGTACAGAAATTTTAAAAAGTAACATTATAAAATAGTGACTACAGATTAAAATAAACTTCCTGAAAGAATGAATTCCATTAAAAATCGATGCTGTAATGCTGTTTAGTGTTTAGAGCACAACTTTGTTCTCGTGGCTTGTTAAAAAATTTCTCAGATCCCTATGACAGGAATCTGCTTCGTCCAAGTTCTCCCCTCTGGTCAGCACTGTACACCATGAGAGTCTGATTAACATAGCAGCTGTTTCCAATTTGTTGTGCCAGAGCCTCGTAAAAACGTGTCTCTCACAGTATCAACACCTGATGACTCTACTAAACTTGTATTTTACATTACATAACTAGACTCTGATGTAAGAGAAATACACCACCTTAGTTTTAAGTTGTCTTACCCTAACATTAAAGTAAACTAGACATTGTGCAGAAACAAATAAAAATAAAGGTCTGGCTGTACAAAGGTTACAATGGCATTAAAATGTGCCACAGTGATTCTTCATGACAAGAAAACATGAAAGAATCACGGGATAAGAGAAGCAGTGAAAAGAATCTCGACTAAATATGCAAATATTTAAGAACATTTCATGGTCCATAAGTTGCCAGAAGATAGTCTATGAGATGGCTGCAAGCATCCAACCCTTCACCCTTCATGCCAATTCATGTTTATTTCTAAAGAGAATCAAGAGAGCAAATAAAGTGGAAATAAAACTGTCAGCCTTTAAGCTAATTATTTCTTGGTTGACAATGGAAACAATTGTGGAAATGTTGTCATTTTTCCTTAAGAAAAGTTACTTTCTTTCTTGAAAGTTTTCCTCCGCTTGAAAAAAGTTGATAAATACTGTCTAGAAAATCACTAGATGAAAATTATGAAGATGGAATTAGATGTAGATGGTAATTACATTATCTGACTTGATTATAGCTGAGATCTGTGCATGTTTTCATCTAATTTCTGAAGCTCACAAGATAGTCACCACATCTGAAGGGCTAAGAAGGGTTGACTGGATGGGTAAGGTCAACCAGGAATGTTTTATGTGTTTTAGACTCGCAATTTATTTTTAATTGTTCTTTTCTTTTTCTATAGGGATGCCCTCTGCTTTTTTACTAGTTTATTTGCTTTTAGCGTTACTCATTCATTTCGCATCTGGAGAAACAGAAGTGAGGTTCAGCGGACAAACAGAATTTGTAGTTAATGAAACAAGCACAACTGTTATACGTCTTGTAATTGAGAGGACAGGGAAGCCTGCTAACATCACAGCGATTGTGTCGGTAAGAAACTATGACAGTTATATTCTCAGTAAATATTAATATCTTTCTGAAGTTTTGAATGTTGCCTGTTTTTATCAAGCCAGTGAAAAGGAGGGTGGTATTTCACTGAGACAATACTTCTCTCTGAAGACGCAGCAGCTAGTTTCTGTAACTGAATAAATCCCTGCTGGCTGCATCAGTAGTTTCAAAATAAAGGTATAAACATCTCCACAGTGAGCCAGCTCCTACTGCTCAAGCAGAAGTCCAAACTGGTTTAATTTTAATTGTGGCTATGAGCTCATACTGAAAATGTGGGTATATAACATTTTTTTCCTCTTTTAGATTACTGTAGAACCAGCAATTTAACAGCTACTCCACTGTTTAAGTCGGATTTCCATATGAATTTTAAAAATTACATTGTTCACTTGGAGATCAGTTAGTGGTTTTACATTATTTCCCGTATTTCTTAGCTGTTACTAACTAGGATCTCAATTCCCTTTAAAAGTTTAAACCCCTTAGAGTATGCTATACCATATGTGTATGGAGTAAGATGATATGTGGTATGAGTACTACAAGAGAACACGCAGTGTGCTAGTGAAGATGTGCTGCTTAGGAGTTTCTACAGTCTGTAGACAAAAGAAATGATCTCTTTCTGCACAATATTTATTCTCCTGTAACTAAATATGAAAAATATATGTCTTAGAAGTTACATGAAATAGCAATTGACCTGCAGGGATTTCACACGTTATTAACATCTGAAGAGAAGATCTTGAGAAAATATGATTGTACTTTGAAACTAGTGCTCTTTACTGGTGTAGCAAGCTGAGCAACTTAGCACCCTTGTTAAGGACCTGAAACTCCTAAATTTGTTTCTAGCATGAATATATTAATCATCTCTTCTAGGAAGATGTTTTAGCCTGTTTTTGTAAGAGCTTTTTTGGTTAAGCCTAATGTTGGCTCATATACATAAAAAGTAGTTGCCTGTATGTCCAGCGATAGGTGAGAGCTGCAAAAATACCTTCCTTACTTTGTTTTCTCTTCACTGAACTTCTAATTTCACTGTTCTCGAACAAAGAATAACCTTTTCCACAATGGTTTATTCAGACATTTAGTGCTTATGAGGATGGTAATTTCAGGTGTGGCAGCTATGATGGTTCAGCTGCTTTTCTCCATTTAGTCTCAGCTTCCAACTGTAAACTTAACCTAGACCTGTTGCTGTCCTGATACTACTGCCCTTGTAATCTCTCTTCTAACCACTTTACTTAACAGTAGAATCAGTGGGATTTTCTTTTGTTGACTGAAATGAACACAGGGCTCTTCGTTACAGAAGACTTTGTCTTTCCAACTTTGGTAATCAAAATGGTAAACTAAGTCAAACTCCCAGGCTCCTTCTTGTCCCCAGAGTGAGACAGGAAGGCGGAGGGCAGTTAAGGTAAGTTTGATTCAGGTCGGGTGTTGTGAGGTATACAGATCTCTGCTAGGAATAGCTTTTCTGCTGAAAAACTGGTCATACGGCGCATTACTCAGAAGATACCCAGTTACAAGGAAGACAGTCATAAATGGCTCTGAATAAAGTATTGGGTTATTTTGGTTTGGGTTTTTTTGCTGGTTACTCAGCACAGATGCAAGGGGCTATGATCTATACCTTCTGTCTAGAAGTTAACTGTATGACAGCAGGGGAAACTGCGGGAAGAATTCTGTGCAAAGAGTGTATGAAGTGTGTTAAATGTGTCCAGAATAATATTATAGAAGGCAGTGGGGGAAGAAGAAGATGGCATTCGGTTGTGTATTTATTGCAGATTGATGGCGAAAACACAGGAGATTTTTTTGACACATACGCAGCTGCATTTATACCCGACACAGAAACAAACCGAACGGTGTATATATCTGTCTGTGATGATGATCTTCCAGAGGCTGACGAGACATTCACGTTTTACTTGACGCTACTAGTAAGTCTCAATTTTTCAATTTCTCTGCACCCCAGTGGGTGATCTGACAGAAGTGACTGGTGTTCCGTGGATTGCGGTGTAGTTGTACTGCTTGTCGGTCTGAATCCTGATAGGTAAGAACTAAAATCTGGAGGCGAGCCAGGATGGCGCTGACTGCTCTTTAGGAGGTTTTGCCATCCCTGTGGGTGTCTCTGTGTGAGGTTGCTGTGCAGCGTAGACATAGTCTGACACTTCAGCAGCCACTGCGTTCAGCTGTGGACGTTTGGTGGTGTAGCAGAGCCCAGAAGAGGTAGATTGTGAAGAGACTCTCAGCCTGTCCTGTTTTCCTGCATAGATCGTACCTGTAAGAGAGGGTGGAAGTAGCAAAAGAAAGAGGATGACTTCCAAGTCCTCCAAAAACAGAGGGTAAATGAGACTTACCTAAAACCAACCCATTTTTTAAATACTTATTCAATGTCTCTTCATACTGTTCTGTCTCACAGAGAGCGGTTCACATTCACTTTTTTAGATAGGAGTTCATGACTAAGTTTGATGTCAGTTGAGTAAAGATAAACTTTGTACTTTGTTGCCACTTATTACACATCTTGGGACATTTGCAGTGAATATAAAAATTCATATTTTCCCTCCCTTCTTCCTTTGATTTGTAAATGTAGCTCATTTTTACAACACTAAAAATTTGGTTCCTTTAGCTGATAGCTCAGTATAATAGCTTCACAGTTTCTTTTATACAAAAGTTAAGAAAAAAAGAACAGCTTTGGAGCTCCTGGCATGGTGTTACATGCTTCATACCTAGTTCCCTAGTGCTATGGTGTCATTAATGGATTGCTAAACTATGATTAATAATTTAGAAAGTTTCTTTCAAGCACTTTGTTGTTGACTGTATGCAGTGTATTTCCTCTGTAAGATTGATTTTGGTGCATTCTATTGCTCTAAGCAATTTTCACTGTAATATATAATGAGAAGACATACATCTTGTTATAGGCTAATATTTACTCTTAAAAAGACAGCAAAATCAAAATGTGTGTTTTTTGCCTGTTACCATACTTAACATCTTATTTTGTTTTGTTAATTTTAGAAACCATCCGCAACGATAAAGCTTGGCTCACCCAAATCTGTCACTGTAACAATCTTATCAAATGACAATGCCTTTGGAATAATTTCCTTTAACATGGTATGGCTTTTTATATGGTATATGTGAAAATTTTAGAAAACATAAAAGTGAAACTGTCAGAGATGCTGGTTAGTTATTCAACTGAATCCCTTGAAAACTGATTCTGAGTTACACCTTTGAAAAGATCTCTAGAGGTAATTCATACATATGTATGTAATTGACACATGTAGACAGCTTTAATACTTCTATATGCTTTTAGGTGTTAAGACACAGACTTGAGACCTTCGCGCTTAGATGAATATCTGTGTTGCTCGTCCTAATATAAAAATTTTTAAAGCTGTTCCGTCCCACTTCCCCTCATCTGTAAGTCAGGATCTAAAGATTGTAGGGAAGAAGTGAGGACTAATACCACAGGAAAGTTGAAGATGTGATTTGGAAATCTTGAGGATATATACTTTTTCCCATCTTTAGTGAGCAATTTTATACTTTTGAGCTGAGAGAACAGCATCATGATGCACTGTACGCTGCCTTCTGTGGTAAGACACTGGTGTGACGCTAGTGGCGTGGAGGATATCTGCAATAATACGGTTTGTGTTAGGAGAAAGAGAAACCATGCCTCTTCCTAGAGGACATCCCTGAAAAAGCACGAGAACATGAGAAATTTTTAGCACCACAGTACTAAGCCATGCTCCTCCCTGAATTGGTGTAATTCTTTGAAATCTTTTAGCTACAACAGTTTGATAGACAGAGTCCATTTATAGCTGGTTATTTAATAAATGACTTTTTAATGGAGAAAAATCTATTTTCAGTGGGGTTAGGAGCTCCTATAAATACCACTGCTAATGTGCCAGGGCTTTGTGTATATTGACTACATTAATTTAGACAAAACCAAAACACTCTACTTGCATAATTTATAATTTTTTAATCTGAAATTTTTTGAGCTCTTTATTAGCTGAACTAATTGGTTGCTAGGAAATGTATGCCATCAGTGGACTGGTTTGCAGATTGGATTAATTTGTCTGTGGGAGTTTGGTATTTCTATGGTAACAGTTTCTTCCTCTGCTGTGATATTTGATCTGTGCCTGATTGCCTGTCCCTTTTCTTCCTCATTAGTCTGCCTTAATCACAGTGAATGAGCCCAGGGGCAGAAATGAGTTTGTGCCTCTCACTCTAATTAGGGAGAGAGGAACCTATGGGACGGTCATCGTAACTTTTGAGGTGAGTTTATCAAAAAAGCTTCATACCTTAATCTGTTGGATGAAACTGTGAGGCCATAATTGTAATTTATCACAGTGTTTATAAAATTGAAAGAGGAACAGAATACCTATGTCTACATTTGTTAAATCTGTTTCATAAAATGGAAAGATACAACCTGTCAACTGGAAAATACTTTAATTATCTGACTGTTTAATTTCAGAAAAAATGAAGAGATACTAAAGAAAAATTAGTATCCTCTGTCATTTAGGAAGATATTTGAGGCAGCATTAATTGGCATTCTTAGTAAAAAATATGTATTACATGTGTGAAAATGTGTTATTTTATATTTCTTCAAAATTTATCTATATTTTACTAATAAGCATCTGAGCGAGTCTTTAATGCTTGTGCCAATTTTGAACATACAGAGCTCAGTATTTAGTGAAATCCTTTATCTGTCAGACTGCAGTTTGAATTCTGAGGAAATTAAACCTTTCAGGATAATTACTCATGTTGAATATTTAGGCCGTTATTTTATGTACTTGATTTCAATGTGATATAGTTATTCCCTTTATTGTTTGGTGGGGTTTTTTTTGTTTGTTTGTTTGTTTGTTTGTTTTCCCTCGATATCAGATTCTATTGCATACCTTAAAATTACATATAAATTCTTTCATATGGATATTTCTTTATCAGTTGTCTGGCTTATATCGCCTCATATGTCATCAAGGGTTTAATCTAGACCTGTCAAAATCTCAAAAGATTTGTACTGCGTTTTACTGCATACTAAATAGAATCTGTATAGTTAATGTATAGAATCGGATTCACTGTGTAATTTATTGCAGATCTTGGGGGGGTTTTTTAAGGCTCAGTAAATTTTACTATCTGGACAATTAATCAGGTCCATCTCACAGTGTAGTTTATATACATTTTATATATGTGTGTATATATAATATAGTATATATATTATTATATATATATGTATAAATTATATATAATTTACAACATTGTTTAAAAAATCCCAACATATTGCCTCCAAGGGTCTTCTTAGTCTTTTCAGCTTTAGTATTAACTGTAATTTCCTTAATATCACGGGTCAAGATAAAAACGACACAAAACCAGTAACTGCTCTTCTTTTATCTTGGAATCTAATATGAAATATTAGTGATTTAAATTAAATTAGAATGCATATCCTTTCTGTTATGTAAAAGAGTCAGTTATACATCAGTAGATACCAGAGTCCTCATAGGTCTCTACGGAAGGAGTTTTCTTTTTCTGGCAATGCATCATTTCTTCAGAGTGGTTACTCTGACTTACTCCATCTGCCAAAAAAGAGCAGATTTTCACAACTGAATGCGTGTGCCTGTGAGCAGGAGATGACTGAACAGTCGTTTGTTATGTGTGTCACAAACTGTATATTGATTATTGTACTTTTATTCGATTAGTACTCCTGTTTTATATATTTCTTATTGCAAAAATCAATTTTTTGCAGATAGAAGATGGACCAAACCCAGCCGAAGAAGACTTAAGTCCAGCTAGGGGTAATATTACATTTACCCCTGGGAGATCAATGCTGATTTATAATTTAACAGTGCTTGATGATGAGGTAAGAACAAGCCGACTTCATTTTTGGTTTGTTTATGTAGAAGGTTGACTGCTCTTCTGGAGAGACTTGGAGTAGTAAGTCACAAAAATGCTGGGTTTAAATGAGGTTAAAAGCGTTTCTACTTAATAAAGCGTTGTTAAATTTTGGCTCTGTGGGCTCTCATTTTTACTCCTTCTAATGCTATCTCTGTAATTCTCATCAGTGAATATTTTTAGTTTCTGAACATATCCTGGCTGCTCTGGCTAGACTTGTTAGGTGCTGCTGCAGTAAATGTATAAACAATCAGGAAAGCATTATACTTTTTTTTTTTTTTTTTCAGATGGAATACAGAGGTCCTTGTTGTATGGCCAAGGATGATGTTCTTGAACTATATATAGGTTTATCTATTAGTCTGTTCTTTCCATATTTAACATTTCTGTATTTCTTTTTAAAAGTGCTCTGCTTGCTTCTGATTGTCTACCTTGCAAAATCAGGCTATGTTTGCATCATGAACTCAGGCTTTATTTCTGTCTTTATTAATTGTTTAAGCAAAAAGAACCTAATTATAACATTGCTTACATGATGCAGTTTTGATTACATCCTCAGTGATGCCTGTGCAGTTCTTCTGCTTTCAGTTAAAGGTGCATAAGAATCCAATTTACTCTTTGTTAATTTTGTTGGCTCTCCCTCGTGTGAAGAGCAGACATGTTATGTTTGCCACTAAAGTACGAATGCAACTGAATTGAATATTCACAGGGAAAAGATAGATTGACAAATTTTGTATGGTTTTATATAGATATGTTTCAAGATAGAAACGTATTTTTTAAAAATACTAAAAATAGATAAGATTCCTAGACGGCAATCTTGTGAAGAGCATAACCGTTATGTGATAATTAAAAATTTACAATTTTTAGATTGGTCTTTCAGAAGAAGATGTTTCTATGTTGTGAGCCTTTCTTTCTGCGTCAGAGTAAACAAAACATAGTCTTCTACTTTTCAATCTGTTATTTTCATTTTTCCTACGCTTTTTTTCTTGTGGTGTTTGTTTTTTTTTGTTTTGTTTTGTAATTTATAATGGGACTGAGAGGGAAAATAGAGATACCAAAATAAGTAAATATGGAAATTCACAAGAAAAAAATAACAAAAAAGTGCCTCCCTCAGAGATGAGCAACTTTAAAGCAATTTTTTTTTTTTCATATTTCTGTTAGCTTATACACAGAAATAAATCATTAGGCTTTTGGGGAGGGTGTGGGGTTTTTTTCCTCTGAGAAATACTCTGTTTCTCAGAATTTAGTCTGTATAACTGTGGCTGGTCCACTCAGTTAAAGTCTTCAACAGGCATACATGAAAGGTTAATTTTGAGTTAAAAAATCTTTATTGATGCTGATGGAATTCACAAGAATCCAGTGTTATTCTCAGAACTTAGTTTGAGCTTTTAGGGTCTGAATTGAAGAAAAACAACGCAACAAGTATTTTTTTGAGTGGAGTAACCCTTTTCCTGCAGAAATTTGGGGACTGCAGATCTGATCACAGCACTACATTTGCAGTAATTTTATTGTATACATTTCCTTTTTTAGTGAGCAATAATGAAAACTTTGTTAAGAGAAAATGAAAGAGGCGAGGCAGCACTGGAAATCTTTTATAGTGTTGTCTTTGAAGTTTGACTGGGACTTTTACAGATCAATCACGATGCCATTAAGAAGTCAAGAATGTGACATTTATATGAGATACTAAGATGTAAACTACAACTACAATTGTGGATACATCTTGGCTCTCACCTAAATGTTATGTTTTTATGCTGCACGATTGTATATTAATCAGTGAACTAAATAAAACATAAGTTAACATCTATTCTAATAAGGTAAAATGATTGTGTTTTGTCTCAGTATAGGACAGAGGTGACTGAGAGCTTCCAGATCTCACGTTGACAAAAAAACCTGCAGCAGTCAACAATATTATACAAGTTTAAGTGCCACAAGCCAAACAAGGGACAGAATTGGCATCAGCTGTAAAGGCAACTGCGTGCCCACTCTTTCAGTCCTCGAAAAGGATCTGAGGGTGGCCAATTAACAAATGAGTGTGAAAGAGAAGAAATATTGGACAGCAGGGTTTTCAGAACTTTTTTAGCTCAGTGATCAAAAGTGCATGAAAAGAATTTGTCAACTTTATAACAGAGTATCACCCTTAGCAAAAAATAATTTTGTCCTCACAGAATACCAGTCTCCAGGAGTCCGCAGCTAGAATGAGATGCAAAGATCATAAATAATTTTAAAATATTTACTTTCTACCTATATATATTAATAAAATAGTCATATTTTTCAGTTAAACAGGTTTAGAAAATCAGGATTTCGGGAATAAAATGTAGCAATATAAAGCAAAAATCTCATCCTTAGGTTCATTAATTTATGCTTTATAAGCCGTTCTTTTGTCTTGCTGCATCAGGTATGGGAGAAGAAATAGCTAAAACTAAATTGTAGTTCTAATCAGTCATTTTGTAGAAGTGCCAAAGCCTAAATAATTTTTAAGCACCGGAAAACACTTTCTCAGATCTGTGACAGAAATTTTCTTTGGGGATGTGTGTCTGTCTGAACATACGAAGTGTTCCTTTTCCATTTGTATACGAACAGATGGGCCGAGGTAGGTTGTGTCCATAAGTTGTTCCTATATTCTCTCAGGCATCCATAGAGGTCAGTCAGTATGAATATCAGAAAATCAAGATGTAAATCTAAATAACTGGGAAGAATGTTTCCAAATAAAGATGGCTTCCTAAAGCAGAATTTGGATCTCCTCATAGTCTTAAATTGGAAAGATCCAGCCTTTTCTGGTTCTTGCCTGTTTTTGTTTTGCTTTTGTTTGGCTTTCTGCCGTTCCATATTGCCAGAGCAAGAAGTTTGTTTTAGAAAATGGAAACGTTCAATTTTGAGAAGGTATTTTCAACCAAAGTTAAAAGTGAGACTTCGCTCCTGTTTGTTTTAGCATGAAATGAATTGTCAAGTTTGTGTTATTTTCCCTTTTCCGTCAAATGTATAAAACATATTTCTCAATAAGAGTGTTCTGCATGTATTTGAAATATTACTTACACCCAGCTGCTAATACTGTTTTTCCAGATACCTGAAAATGACGAATTGTTCGTTGTTCATCTGAAGAGCGTGGAAGGAGGAGCTGAAATCAACCACACAAAAGATTCTGTTCAGATTAATATTAAGAAAAATGACAGTCCTGTGCGTTTTGTTCAGAGTGCTTATATGGTGCCTGAGGAAGTTGGTGTGGTGACAATTCAAGTGGTTCGTGGTAAGGATGTCAGTGGAAGATTAGTTGGACCTGATGAACATGAAGTCTCTGTCAGTTACGCCATCATAACGGGGAATTCAACAGCACACGCGCAGCCTAACGTAGACTTCCTAGATCTACAGCCAAATACAACTATTGTCTTCCCACCTCTAGTTCATGAAACACATCTGAAATTTAAGATCCTCGATGATGCCATACCAGAAATTGCTGAGACCTTTCAGATTATGCTTCTTAAAGACACTTTGCAGGGAGATGCTGTTTTGGTTAATCCATCAGTTGTTCATGTCACCATCCAACCGAATGATAAACCCTATGGGGTACTGTCAATCAACAGTATCCTGTTTGCTCAGACTGTTATCATTGATGAAGACCAAATTTCAAGGTACTGCAGATCTTCAAAACTCGTATCCAAACCATTTAAGAGATTTGTTTGGTACTGTTAAGCATCCTTAGTATTTCACTGAAAATACTTATAAAATCACTACTGAAAATATAATGTAGAAATCACTTACTGTATTTTTATTATTATCAAACATATCTACAAAGATTTCAAGGAAGTGGGAATGTCTAATTATGCAGGAAGTATTTTAATATTTGTAAACTGTACATGAAAACTGTAAGTATTTAATCACATTGTCAGAATGTTGAAAAACCCTTAATCTGAAGGCAGAATCAATGAAGTTGTGATGCTGCCACACACCAGTTCATACAAGTGGGGAATATATTTCTGGCTTGTTTCCCTGGTAAATCTTTTTATTTACTAGATATATAAAATAAAAAAAAAAAAAAAAAAAAAAAAAAAAAGTTGTTGAGTATCTCCCATGAAATACTTACCCAAAACTTAAAAATAAGTTAAATATTTGTAATTTTAGAGAGGTGAAAATGAAAGCTCTGTAGAAATCTTACAGGCAGGACCGATACACAATACTGAGAGTCTCAATAAAAATGTCCACTGCTAGCTACTGATAGTAGTTCATCCCCGGAGAAACAGGTGATACATGAAGCCATCATACTACAAGCAATTTTGAAATAATATTTTGTAGTATGTATAGCCCAGCACTTCAGTATTCATCTTCATTTCCTATACACTTTAAAGAAATCTTGCTTTCTACGTTTTTATAAATCATGATTCCCAAACGTTTTGTTGTAGTCACATGCTTGTCAGATGCAGGAAGTATGACATTCCCAGTATCACAAATGTCGTTAATATTTCAGTCCGGAAGCAAATAGCTGATTTGGAATAATTTAAATTTTCATGCCTGTCAACTGTATTTTGATATAGTTTATAAAATGGTGTAGGAAGTTAATAGAGAAAAGGTTTTCTGAAATCTGACATTTATTTCTCAAGACAAATGTAAAGCATGCCAAGTCTTCACTTCTCCGTATCTTTGGCTCTGTAAACAAAATAATTTCTAACAAATATCTTTAGAGGCATTACAGAGAGCTCATGAATAAGTGCTCTAAGAGAAGTCTTATATGTGTGTTATACCCTCACAGACTTTAAGCCCTGACTCAAATCTCAGTTGCAGCAGTTAACATTTATTCCACTTAAGTCAGTGTAAATATTTCAGGGAATTGATAGCCAATCAAGCCAATATTAATTATGATTTTATATTGAGGGTTTTTGTTTTGACTCAAAACCGTAGGTTTGAAGAGATCACGATTGTACGAAATGGTGGAACACATGGAAATGTTTCTGTTACCTGGGTTATAATCCGAAATAGCAGTGATCCTTCGCCTGTGACTGCAGACCTCGTTCCAGAGACTGGGGAGATATGTTTTGATCAAGGACAGATGCTGGTGACACTTCCTCTGAACATTATTGATGATGATATCCCAGAAGAGGCAGAGCCCTATCTTCTGAAACTCTTAGCTCATACAATACAAGGAGGTGCAGAAGTCAGTGAACCATCTGAGGTAAGTTTGCTTTTAGAATTTTTATGGAGAAGGTAATAATCATAGAGTCATAGAGTTATAGAATGATTTGGGTTCGAAGGGACCTTAAAGACCACCCAGTCCCACCCCCCTGTCCCGAGCAGGGCCACCTCCCACCAGCCCAGGTTGCCCAAAGCCCCGTCCAACCTGGCCTTGAACCCTTCCAGGGAGGGGGCAGCCACAGCTGCTCTGGGAAACCTGTGCCAGAGCCTCACCCCCTGCACAGGGGAGAATTTCGTCCTCACATCTAATCTAAATCTGCCCTCTTTCAGTTTAAAAGCATTTCCCCTCGTCCTATCCCTACATCACCAATCAAGAGTTCCCACCCTGTTCCTGCAGCCCCTTTCAGCCCTGGGGGCCGCTCTAAGGTCTCCCCGGAGCCTTCTCTCCTCCAGCTGAACCCCCCAACTCTCAGCCTGTCCTCACAGGGGGGGCTCCAGCCCCCCCAGCATCTCCGTGGCCTCCTCTGGCCCCGCTCCAGCAGGTCCGTGTCCTTCTGCTGTTGGTGCCCCAGAGCTGGACCCAGCCCTGCAGGGGGGTCTCACAGAGCGGAGCAGAGGAGGAATAATCAGTAATAATTAGAGACTCTACCAGTTCTGATAACATAGATTGATTGCCTAAACTGGCTAAAAGGTTTGGGGTTGATATAAATCAAACAAATTAATGAATATAATCTTAGTATATTGATCCATATCCAAAGTATTTGGCTTAGTATAGTACACAAACCCAGTTTTAGTACCGTATCATTCATCTTAGATTAGTCCCAACATATATATCATTGCCTAAGTGCTTGCTAAGAGAAGGCAGGAAAGATTTTTTTCACTTGCTCATTTGCTGTCTTAATGATTATTGGAATGTTCTACACAGAGTAACCAGAGGAAGGGTTGGTGATTAAGACTGTAACCTTTGAACTGTTAAAGAAAGGGTGGCTAGCATTGCTGACAGTTTGTGTCTTGAGTCGCTGCTTTGTCATTCTCTGAAGTGATTGGAATGAACTTGTTGAATAAAATGAAATTTTTCACAATCTGAAACATTTCTAAATTATTCACTTTGGCTGCTGAAGCAAAAAATCAGTTATTCAGAGCTCATGCTGGCACATGGATGATGCATAGTGGGAAAGTTGCCACTGTCAGTGCTGTGCTGCTTGTGTACAAAGAATACTTCGGGGCTGTCAGTCTGATTTCTTTCTTGAGTGCCAGCTCACTAAGGAGAAAAATGTATGGTGACAGTCAGGACATGCTTTTGTGAAAGCATGAAAACTATGGCATATAGTAACTGTAGCGTAGGGTGAGTGATGCTGTTTTCTCTTTTGCAGCTTCTGTTTTATATTCAGGACAGTGATGATGTTTATGGCCTCATAAGGTTTTATCCTTTGGAGAATCAGAAGATTGAAAGTAATCCAGCGGGACGCTTTTTATCCTTGAGTTTTGCAAGGGAGAGAGGAACAGTTGGAGACGTGCAGTTGGTTTATACTGCACTTTATATTCCAGCTGGAGCTCTGGATCCTGAGAGAGCGAAAGATGGCATTCTAAATATGTCTAGAAGAAGCATTCTCATGTTTCCAGAAGGAAAAACGCAAGATACTTTAAATATACCAATAAGAAATGATGCTTTTCTTCAAAATGGTGCTCATTTCCTCGTACAGGTATCTCAGTTGTGTTTTGGGGTGGTTTTTTAGCCTGTGTAATATAAAGGATATAATTTAGTAGTGGCTCCTTCCCTTTTAATTAATTTGAATGATCATACCTGTAAAAATTTTCTTATTTAGAGACAGCTTCCATAAATATGTCATAAAGAGCTTTATTCTTAATCATTATTTACTAATTACACCACTTAAAAAAATGCTGTTGTAACAGAATTCAGCTATTAATCATGGAATTTAACAAAATGAGGTCAGTGTTGCAGAAGTTAGTTACCTTTTGAGGTATGTTTCTCTGTGTACCCTTTGTCTTTCAGTATAACCAGATTAAGTTTCTTAAGGTTAAATTACAGAAGCATGACAAGTTTTAGAAATTTCAAGCAAGAAAATATGGATTAAAAAATAATCAAAACGTATTCCATTTATGAAGATGTTTGGCCAGAAAACTTCAAACGTGTTTCTTCCAGTTTTCCCTGTATATGCCCTTTTGGGTTTTTTCCTCTTTTTTTCTACTGGAATTTATAAGAAGGGAACTTTTAATTATCATTGATAATTAAAATTGGTTTAAAAAAAAAAAAACAAACACCAAACTGTATTTTTGACAGAAATCTGAATTTTCTGCAAAAATATTTAAAGAATTTCTACTTTCCAATTAAAGCTTTCATTTTTCACTAGAGGAAATCAAATTTGCTTACATTTTAGAAAGTTATTGTTCAGATATACTTCCATATACTGATATGGAAGATCCTGGGCATTGTAATCAGTATTTGCTATCCTTATTTTCTCATCTCCAGTTAAGATTACCCCATAATCCTTACTTCCTATGATTAACTATTGCTACTCTGGTCGTTTTAGATGATGTTCCCAGGTAGGAATCTCAATACACAGACAAAGGGATGACCTGGTGCACCTAAAGCGCAAATCATATTTCTAAGTTCCCTTTAATATTTTCATTTAAATTCAGATGTTGCTAGAGTTTTCAAAAGAAGACAATGTTAAATCCATCCATTTAAAATTTGCCAGGTTTTGTCTCTAACTTGTGGTCTACCAAAAATGTTCTGATTACTTCTGGGACCTTGAAAAGATTTCTTCCCTCCACCTCCTTCTCCCCACATTCTCTCTTAAAAAAAAAAAAAAAAAAAAAAAAAACTGTAATATG
>NW_020799144.1:14131286-14133873 GCF_003259725.1 Athene cunicularia
GAATTGGAAAAATGGTAACACGAGAGTAGACTACAGTTTTGAAACACTGTACTGATTTTCAATTCTGAATTCAATTCTAATATATTAGTTATTATAAATAGAGAACTCCTTAAAGTTGTATGAGAGAGGAAGGAAGATTGAATCATTCTTTTGTTTCATTAGAGGCTGTACATTGTTATGGCTCCAGAGACTTCAAGCAGATTTTTATCAATGCATGGCACAAAAAATGAAGTTGGGACAATAGCTTGGGCCATTTGTCAAATCAGTACTGCTATTCATAGGTCTAGTAATAAATCAGCTGATCTGGGAGGTTCTTTCTCCCTCTACGTGCATTTAGTTGTGTACATGAATGTGATTTGTCTGAGAGGTATTCCATTCTACTGACAAAGCTCGGCGATAGCCATTTCATTTCTTTGTCACATCTACTTACACCTGTTTGTTAACAGCAGTGCTGCCAGTGAGAGAAATTTGTTCTGGACATGTTTTGCTCCCTGGATATGAAATTTATACTGAAATGTCAGAATTGTTCTGACTTGGTACTAAGGCTTCTTGTTTCTCAAATTTTTCTTTACTTTTTCTTACAGCTGGAAAAAGTTGAGCTGGTGAATAGGATTCCTCTAGTCCCACCTCTGAGTCCTAGATTAGGCGAGATTCGAAATATTTCTTTGAGGATTACTCCAGATATTGCAAATGGAGAAATAGGCTTTACTAGCAATCTTCCAATTATTATTTCTGAGCCAGAAGATTCCCCCTTTACAGTGGTAAGTAAACCTTTTAATCTTGTCCCTTAGTATAGAAAATGTATTTCGAGAAGGCAAAGTTTGCTATATTCAGTGTAACATTTGAACGTTAATGTGTGGAAAATCCTTCCTCTTTGGGATCTGCCTGATCCCAAATATTCCTCTGCTTTAAAAAAAAAAAAAAAAAGACAAAGGGCAAAAACATGATTGTAAAACTAAGGTCTGAAATAATGTGTTAGTCATTATCAGAGAAGGGAGATTGATTGGTCTTTGCTTTCTCTGTAAGCATCTAAAACCTGTTAGGTCTTAATGCTCACACAGAACAAAAGATGCTGCAGACAGTTTTAATCTCTCTCACTAACTGCAAAGGGAGTGATGTAAAGTAGGACTGACAGCGCTTCTAAATTTCATGGAAGTGTCTGTATATGTGATAGTTGAAATACATACGAACATATAATTTGGCTCGCTGGGTGTGTTTTCCAACAATTATGCCTGTTAGGTTTTTAAGAATCCAAAGAAGCATTTTCTAAAACGTTGTCATCCAAGTGCTTTAGTCCCAGACGGAGAAACCTTTTTTAAAATGCTTTTTTTTTCATAGATTTTCCTTTTTTTTTTTTCCCCCTATTTTTTTTTCACTGAAATCTTCCCACAAACCCTGAATCAACAGTTCTCAGATTAAAACTGCTAATTTCCTTAAGCAGAGTACAGGTTGGCACTGTACTGTAACAACCAGAATGAAATTATGGTAGTTTACATTCAAAATCTAAATTGTGTCTTGATGAGGTGGGCACTTATTAAATCAGTCATTCCAGGCTTTTTCTGTTTCTGGTTGCTTAGTGATTTGTGATATTAATAATCTGTCATCTCCACTGTCTAGGTATGTAACAAATGGTTAAAAGTATAAGATTTGGTGTATATTTCTGTTAGTACACCATCCTTGATTTCATCTCTTATACATAGGTATGAGCCAAAAAACAAGGTGGACATTTCAATTCTCATATGCAGTAGTCACTTGTAAGGGAGTAATTGTTCTTGCATCTAGTTTTACAAGTCACATCAGACTCGTGTTTCGTAGGTTTCCATTGCATTGCATCGAGATGGGACTGACGGTCAAGCAACTGTCTTTTGGAGCTTGAAACCCTCTGGTCTCAATCAAAACGCAGTAACAGATGACGACATAAGTCCTTTTAATGGCTCTGTGGTTTTCTTATCTGGACAAAGTGACACTACAATCAACATTACTATTAAAGCTGATGATATACCTGAAATGAATGAAACTGTCTTATTAACTCTGGACAGGTATTGTACCCTCATCTCCATTCATATGTATCAGCTGTAATAGCCAATTTATATATAACAAATTAGCACAGTATTAAGTAGGAAGTGTTGCCTGTATTGTGTTGATAAGTGCCTGAAGGAGTATTATCTTGATTCAGACTGTGTATGGATTCTTCTTTGACTGGACATCAGTGTAAGAAACTGTTGTTTTTATTAAGTAATGACTTAATTTTGTTTATATTTTGATGAAAATAATGTATGCTAATTAGGTTTGACCTTTAGTTATAGCTGTTGGTTATAACACATATCTTTTCAGAAGAGTAGTATTTAGTGAGATAAGGGGGAAAACTATAATGAAGAGTAGAAGGCAATACATAACTGTTTCCATCAGAAAAATGTTTATAGCTGGGGTGTCCCTGAAGAATTAGATGAGCTCTGCATCCAGTATTTTTTGCTCTTGACAGTTAGATACTTCCATCACAACCTCTGGCTACTGAAATAGCCCTGTGTGACCATTACCACATGCTTTGGCTACAAAGAGAGCAATGGTGTTTCTGAAGCAATGTGTT
>NW_020799144.1:14133923-14165365 GCF_003259725.1 Athene cunicularia
GGGGGGGGGGGGGGGGGGGGGGGGGGGGGGGGGGGGGGGGGGGGGGGTGTGGTGAATGCTCTGTACTTTCTCCATGAACCATAAAAATCTTTTTGTTTGAATAAACAAAATCAGAGGGGCTTTCCAGCACAAATAATTCATTTGAAGAAGGAAGAAAAATACCCCTATTTATCACTATGACAATCCTTCTACATTGTGAATAAATGATAATCTCAGAGAACATGTTTAGAATGAGAAGATTACAGAGTTTGTACTAGGGACAATAAAAAATCAACCCAGGAATCAGGGGAGGAGGAGTGGAGGAGGAAATGAAGCTTAAACACAACTAGGGAATGGATGGTGGAACTGGAAAAGTGAGACCAACATTTTTCAGTGACATCTTCAATTAAGTAACCTACTGCAGTTTTTGGTATAGACAGGAAGATGAACTAATTTAATAAACTACTCACCATTATTATTCAATTCACAATGCATTCCTTTTTCCTTATGTGCTGATTTGCTTTAAAAGGAAACACTGAATTAAAAAAAAACAAAAACAAAACGAAACAAAAAACACCAAAAAACCAACACAAAACACCAATTCTTGGTTCTTCATTAATTATTACTTTAATCTCAAAGTTACTGTCCAGGATCAGAAGTACTCAGCGAAGTGATTTGTTTCAGCTGTGTAGTATTTCAGAAAATTTACTGAGCTAACAACCATGCAGTGGTCCAACTGCATCCTGTTAACTGCAGGATCAGGGCCTACTCTAGAGGAAAGCTTAGAAAGCAAGCAAAACAAACAGACCCACCATCTGTTCTCGCAGACTCTCAATAACTAGCTGGTATGGTTGAGAATCGGTTACTGATTACAGTATTTGTAAAGTAGTTCCATCTATCATCGAATAAAATGCGCATGAATATTTTTGTGTGTCACTCGAGCAGTGGTAGAGCAAAGTGTAATACGGCCCAAGTATTTTATATAGATTGGTTTTAAGAATTGAAAGGGTTTAAAACTCGTCAGTTGAAATGGAGATTCATGGTCACTGTAAGGATTTAAATAAGGCCTCTTTCCCCTCCTCCAATAAAACCTTACTCTATGATAATATCTGATAACTTCAAGGAACAAACATGCTTTTGGGAGTTAAAAAGTGTTTCTCATGGGTAGTTCATACACCAGTGAAATGTTTGCAGAAGTATATGCAAATCAGTTATGGAAACATTTATTAAAATGTTGCATATAGACAAAATCACATGGTATAAATTATATTTGAAAGAAATATTTAAACAGGCATGTCCTGCTTTCCTTACAATGTCAGTACTGTTGCTGGGTTCCGTGAGTCCCATTTGAAGAAAGGGTAAACATTTTCCTATTTCTTGTTAGTATGAATTGGAAAAATGGTAACACGAGAGTAGACTACAGTTTTGAAACACTGTACTGATTTTCAATTCTGAATTCAATTCTAATATATTAGTTATTATAAATAGAGAACTCCTTAAAGTTGTATGAGAGAGGAAGGAAGATTGAATCATTCTTTTGTTTCATTAGAGGCTGTACATTGTTATGGCTCCAGAGACTTCAAGCAGATTTTTATCAATGCATGGCACAAAAAATGAAGTTGGGACAATAGCTTGGGCCATTTGTCAAATCAGTACTGCTATTCATAGGTCTAGTAATAAATCAGCTGATCTGGGAGGTTCTTTCTCCCTCTACGTGCATTTAGTTGTGTACATGAATGTGATTTGTCTGAGAGGTATTCCATTCTACTGACAAAGCTCGGCGATAGCCATTTCATTTCTTTGTCACATCTACTTACACCTGTTTGTTAACAGCAGTGCTGCCAGTGAGAGAAATTTGTTCTGGACATGTTTTGCTCCCTGGATATGAAATTTATACTGAAATGTCAGAATTGTTCTGACTTGGTACTAAGGCTTCTTGTTTCTCAAATTTTTCTTTACTTTTTCTTACAGCTGGAAAAAGTTGAGCTGGTGAATAGGATTCCTCTAGTCCCACCTCTGAGTCCTAGATTAGGCGAGATTCGAAATATTTCTTTGAGGATTACTCCAGATATTGCAAATGGAGAAATAGGCTTTACTAGCAATCTTCCAATTATTATTTCTGAGCCAGAAGATTCCCCCTTTACAGTGGTAAGTAAACCTTTTAATCTTGTCCCTTAGTATAGAAAATGTATTTCGAGAAGGCAAAGTTTGCTATATTCAGTGTAACATTTGAACGTTAATGTGTGGAAAATCCTTCCTCTTTGGGATCTGCCTGATCCCAAATATTCCTCTGCTTTAAAAAAAAAAAAAAAAAGACAAAGGGCAAAAACATGATTGTAAAACTAAGGTCTGAAATAATGTGTTAGTCATTATCAGAGAAGGGAGATTGATTGGTCTTTGCTTTCTCTGTAAGCATCTAAAACCTGTTAGGTCTTAATGCTCACACAGAACAAAAGATGCTGCAGACAGTTTTAATCTCTCTCACTAACTGCAAAGGGAGTGATGTAAAGTAGGACTGACAGCGCTTCTAAATTTCATGGAAGTGTCTGTATATGTGATAGTTGAAATACATACGAACATATAATTTGGCTCGCTGGGTGTGTTTTCCAACAATTATGCCTGTTAGGTTTTTAAGAATCCAAAGAAGCATTTTCTAAAACGTTGTCATCCAAGTGCTTTAGTCCCAGACGGAGAAACCTTTTTTAAAATGCTTTTTTTTTCATAGATTTTCCTTTTTTTTTTTTCCCCCTATTTTTTTTTCACTGAAATCTTCCCACAAACCCTGAATCAACAGTTCTCAGATTAAAACTGCTAATTTCCTTAAGCAGAGTACAGGTTGGCACTGTACTGTAACAACCAGAATGAAATTATGGTAGTTTACATTCAAAATCTAAATTGTGTCTTGATGAGGTGGGCACTTATTAAATCAGTCATTCCAGGCTTTTTCTGTTTCTGGTTGCTTAGTGATTTGTGATATTAATAATCTGTCATCTCCACTGTCTAGGTATGTAACAAATGGTTAAAAGTATAAGATTTGGTGTATATTTCTGTTAGTACACCATCCTTGATTTCATCTCTTATACATAGGTATGAGCCAAAAAACAAGGTGGACATTTCAATTCTCATATGCAGTAGTCACTTGTAAGGGAGTAATTGTTCTTGCATCTAGTTTTACAAGTCACATCAGACTCGTGTTTCGTAGGTTTACATTGCATTGCATCGAGATGGGACTGACGGTCAAGCAACTGTCTTTTGGAGCTTGAAACCCTCTGGTCTCAATCAAAACGCAGTAACAGATGACGACATAAGTCCTTTTAATGGCTCTGTGGTTTTCTTATCTGGACAAAGTGACACTACAATCAACATTACTATTAAAGCTGATGATATACCTGAAATGAATGAAACTGTCTTATTAACTCTGGACAGGTATTGTACCCTCATCTCCATTCATATGTATCAGCTGTAATAGCCAATTTATATATAACAAATTAGCACAGTATTAAGTAGGAAGTGTTGCCTGTATTGTGTTGATAAGTGCCTGAAGGAGTATTATCTTGATTCAGACTGTGTATGGATTCTTCTTTGACTGGACATCAGTGTAAGAAACTGTTGTTTTTATTAAGTAATGACTTAATTTTGTTTATATTTTGATGAAAATAATGTATGCTAATTAGGTTTGACCTTTAGTTATAGCTGTTGGTTATAACACATATCTTTTCAGAAGAGTAGTATTTAGTGAGATAAGGGGGAAAACTATAATGAAGAGTAGAAGGCAATACATAACTGTTTCCATCAGAAAAATGTTTATAGCTGGGGTGTCCCTGAAGAATTAGATGAGCTCTGCATCCAGTATTTTTTGCTCTTGACAGTTAGATACTTCCATCACAACCTCTGGCTACTGAAATAGCCCTGTGTGACCATTACCACATGCTTTGGCTACAAAGAGAGCAATGGTGTTTCTGAAGCAATGTGTTGTAGTCCTCCCCCTTCTGCACGAGAACAGGATTAAAGGATAATTAAGGCAGTAAGGGACCTCAGGAGATACTGTTATCCACACGTGAACACTACTCAGAATACTTGTTAGTTCATAACCAGGAGTATGTTCCCACTTTGATTTACTAACAGGAGAATCTTGGCTTTGTTTTCTCTCCTGCTTCCAACAACTCAGTTGTATACATAATTTATAAATGCCACCACTTCTACTAACTCCTGTTAGCCTAAGGTATATTCTTCCACTTTTTCTGGAAACATACTAACGGGGGTCTGCCAGCTGCAGTGTCCACATTAAACATCTACTACTTACACAGTCCTTCCCTTATGCAGAAGTATTCTTGTCCTGTGTAGGAAGTGCAGACTAGCTCTTGGGAACTTCAACACCAGATAACCATGGTGATTACATGTTAGCAAACCAGCAACCAGCTCCTCAAGCAGTTACTGATCCTGTGTTGAAAAGCCTGATTTCTGAACATCATTCTCCCAGGAAAGATGTTATTCCATTGCAGGATTGGCCTTCTTCTGTAAAAGCTGTCTGGTGGATGCATTTTGTTCAGAATGAGTTATTTCGTTCTAAATTGGCTACTCACTGCTTTGGAAAGACAGTTCTGTTCAAGACAAAACCAAATGGAGACGATTGCAAGCAGTTCTCTGCTTTCCTTCCTGTGGATGAAACTGATTTGTCCCAAGGAATCCGTTAGGGTCCCTGGCACAAAGCCAGAAACTAACATTATGAATGATGATTGAAGTTGC
This sequence comes from Athene cunicularia, assembly GCF_003259725.1. NCBI lineage: Eukaryota > Metazoa > Chordata > Aves > Strigiformes > Strigidae > Athene > Athene cunicularia. The sequence goes on from NW_020799144.1 coordinate 14,138,649, forward strand.
GAAGAAGTTGTGTAAAGTGGCCAAAAAATCGAAGTGGAAGGGTAGGAAACAAGTAAGTGTCTAGAGGAAGTGGACAGCATAAAAGATTAACTTTTTAAAGTTCTGACAGCTCTGCAGGTGTATATAACTACAGCTTTCTGCCACTTACTCTGCATAGTAACCCTATGCTGTGCCTTGAAAATGATGGCAGCAATAAGGGTCGAACTGCCAGCTGAACAAACGTAACCACTGTTCTGCTTTTGCTATGTACGGATGGGAGTAGCAGGTTCTGCTGGTTATGAAGTGGCTGGCAAAAAGTATGCCAGTGGAAGCAGCTTTCCCACACTTGGCAAAGTCAGAGAGTGAAGTAAGAAACAGGTAGACTGGCCTGGAAAGAGAAGTAAACAAGGAGGAGATAAAATCAGAACTTTTCTCCAGACCTGAAGAGTGTCCCTCAAGGGTATGAGTGGAACTGGGCAACTTGAACGTTAGCAGAAGCCAAGGATGAAATGACTGCAAAGATCATCCTTTCAGTGCTGGAGATGACTCTTCAAATCAGGGTTGAAGGATACTGGCAGGGTTGTGTATGTAAGCTTGTGGTATTTCTTTCGGCAAAGTTTGTGCTCTCTGGATCAACAGGAGATTTCAATTTCCAAGGCTGGCAGCCAGCACCTCACAGCAGTGGTGAATTAACATGAAAACAAAGATGCACTGTGCTGTGGATGAGCTTGTACTGTTCTATAAATTGTAGCATAAGTCAGTAGGAAAATAGAGCATGTAAGAACTTTAATGAAACTATAGACATAGAAATACGTTCATAAGCATTCCATTTATTGCAATTAGTAATAGCATGAATAAAATAATAAAAATAATTAGTTCTAACAAGAATGTATTATTTACAACCCAGTGGTGTTGTTAAGGCAGTTTACATTTTAAATGAGCTTTGATTGCATCCATAACTATAAAAGGAACTTTCCAAGACATTAAAAATAGTATTTTCCTTCCTTGCTTTATGGCCTTTGACCAGGGGCTGTAGATATTAAAAATAGCCCTGAATTCTGTCCACAAAATTGAGGCCAAATATATATAATGAAGAATATGCTTCCGTAGAAGACAAATGAGTAACAAAGAAGCAAAGACAATCCTGTACCTGCTGAAGCTTCTTCATATTTTCTTTTTTTTAGGAGAAGCTTCAGGTTGAATGCTTGCCCATATCCAAATAGGCCCGAATTGAGACCAAACAGAAATAAATCCAGATGTCTGTAGTTAAATCTGTTTGAGAAAGAAAAGGCCTTATGAATGTAGGTGGAACAGGCCCTGGAAATTGTGTGTATGCTTTGTGGAATCATATATAGAGACTAGGGCTGTCCGTTTCACCTGGTAAGCACAAATAGAAATCAGTTTTTAAAAAAAGCTGATTGTTATTTTTTCCTTCTGCACAACATATTCTCCTACTGGCAGTTGTCATCCCCTCAGTAAGGTGCAGATACACGGCTATCAGTTTGGCTCAGGGGAAGGGCCAGGACCTGCAGGGCACGTGGGTTGTGTTTGCACTCTTAGATGAAAGGTGCTGGGAGCGAGAACTTGTGGACTTTCGGATCTGGGAACAGCAATACACTGACAAATTTATTTTAATTTGTGAAAGTGATAATCCATGAACAGATGACTGTTTAAATAGTCCTTATGCTCAATTTTTTTTTTTTTGTCATGCCTCATATAATTTAGCATCCCAGAACAGATTCACGTACACGTGCTACGACATAAATCCCATATACTATATACAATAAAGCAAAACTGAAGCAATGTAGCAGGGGGATTTTTACAGTTCTAGTGACTCCTCTGATGCGATATAATTTTCCACAGGCTGAAAATCTGTCTTGAATAAATTTATAAAATAATTATTATAAAAATTGCAAATGCAAAACGTAAGTTTGACTGTTTCTTTGTGAACTGACAGTTTTTAAAGATTTTTGTGTTTAAGGGATTGCTTCCTGAAAAAAAAGTTAGTAAATCAAAGAAGGCATTTAAAGCCCTGTCTACAGTCCTTAGTTCAGGGCTCAGGTGATGTTTATATGTTATGGGTTGCTGTCTGCGTTGACATGCACAGGAACACTAATATGCTGTTTAATGGAGTTAGGATTTTCTCCTAACTTGGTGATTTCCTGTGGTTATTATCTGTTTCAAAACTATATTTATCTTTATTAAGTAATTTTTCTATTAAGTAATACATATGATGCTATATGAATTAATTCTTCCAGTGTAAAATGTTGGGTTTTTCTTCAAGGATTTGATCAGGCTTTGTGTTGATGGGGAAAAAGATATTTGAAAATAGTAGTAGAAAGTTTAAATGAGTGCTGCTGGACACCTACTGCTAGCTTTTATTACCTTTCAAAATAATACCACCATATGTCTCCTGCTATGAGTAAGAAAAATTAAAATAGCCTCCAAAATCAAATAATTCATGGATTAAACCTGGAGAGAAGGTGTTCCCTCTGATGAGAAGCACTGTGGAATTTATAATGTGGCAAATCCTACTTTAATACTGTTCTTTAAATCTAGGTCCTGCCACTAATTAAATCCGTAGATAATCCTGAAAAAATTGAGGGGGTGAACACTGACTACAGAAATAGGAAGCAAATTGTGTAACATTCCACAGGCAATCTGAATGCACCCTTTCTGCGATACCCTGATAGAAAATAAAGTTTTTTAGAGAAGTGTGTTTTTAACAGCAACAACTAAACAGATGCACAGTTGCAATTCTGTTTCTCAGGTGCCTTTCAGAGTATTCATTTTCTATGGGATTCCAATTCTTGGTCCAAAGCTATCAAATTCAACTACATTGCATCTCTTCCTAATTAATATTTTATTTGCAGTGGTATTTAGTTCATAATAACTTTGAAATTACCATGCTACTTTAAACTCAGTCAGAAATCCTCTTTGTGCTATTTTGCAGTACTATGTGTTTTAAAAGTGCAAAAAACATTTTGGAGCTTCTGTTAGTTGTCCAAATTAATCTGTAGTTTTTGCTAAATAATAATTAAAGCTCTTTTAAAGAAATAATTTCCCCAATGATGAGCCATTTTGTTGTCTGAAAAGAAGATTTGTTGCGAGTTGTGCAATAGGTCAAAAACCACACACTCAGGAGACATTGCTTATTTATTTCAGGGTCATGCAAGCGTAGGTGCTTGGTGGTTTCTGACAAATTTGACACACCAACGGGACTTTTAGTGCTGATTTTATGCAAAAAACTTGCAGAATTAGTAATTTTCCAAGTCCATCCTCTCTATGATGATTAGTAGTTATTTGCATACAATTATAATACTGCTGACACAATACTTGTACTGCTATGCATGCTCAGGGGAAGGGTCTTTACCTGGTCAAGGGTCTTCTTGACCTGTAGGTGGGATTTTTAGCATTATAATGAGGGTAGGTCAATGAAGGATACATGGACCTTGAGTTTGCTCACCCAGTTGGCACTGTATCCTCTTCAAGGTCTAATGGCTCCAGGATGTCCTTGCTCAAAGCTGACTATGACTTTGGCTTAATAGAGACAAAGAACATCTTTCTTGACCTAAGCGTAATATTACTACATTGTTCTAAAAGTTTGACCTTCAACAATTTCACATGAGATTTGTCATACGGGAAGTGTTGGTTTTGGTTGGTTTTTTTGGTTTTTTTTTTTTTTTACAGCTGTTTCAGCACAGAAAACACAATCACTCCATTTGAGATTGTGTTTCTTACATTAGCATCATAAACATTGCCGATGCTTATCTTCTTTGATGAAATAAAACTTCATGTCCGCAGACAGCCATTTTACAGAAAAAGTTAAGCTGAGGAGAAAGAAAAGCAAGTAGCTTTTCCAGTGAGAGGGATCTCCTTACTCCTGGTCAGGTGCTCTCTTTAGTAGCTGGAGTTTCTTGGTATGGCTAAGCAAGTGTGTACAAGGAGATGTTTTAACTTTTATCTTTACTCCTGAATGCCCACACCAGGCCAGACCGTGTGTTTTGGAAGGTCTGAAGAGCCAATTTTGTCCCGTGTCCACACTGCTGTTACAGGAGTGCCTAAAGAGATGTTTTCACATACCACAAAGAGTGAAACAGGACTAAACTGATCCTGTGCACTCCGTGGCAGTTGGGATGTCTTCACTCTGCGACAAAAGGACTGTACATGAACAGTGCGTTGTTCTTGGATGTTGTCAAGGCATGTAGCATGAGCTGATGGCTGGTGGCCTGTGGCCTGTGTGGTGGCCTGGAGCCAGGATCCCCGCCTGATAACATGGCTGGTCAGGCAGGAGCCCATCCCACTGCCCTCAGTGAGGCGGGAGAGCAGGCTGGAGTAACTGGAGGCAACCTGGACCCCAGGGCATCAGGCAGGGTCACGATGGTGGGGTGAGCCAAGCCAGGAATACACATCAAGTTTAGGCCAGATGGTGGTGACTGGGGTCAGACACAGCCCAGCCATCACCACGCAGGTCCGCAGTGAGGACACAAACCCAAGGTTGAGCCAGGAATTCACCTGGTGCATCCTGGTCCGAGGATTTTACAAGGATTTATATGTCTGTACCTCAGAGTGTAGACAGGAGGGATCCTATTGTGCACATGGTTCATTGCTCACGTAACAGAGCTCAGTTGGAAGGCTAAGCCTAGGTGCTTCTATTCCATTTTTTGCATATAGCCTATTTTATGACTTTTTTGAATAATAACCAACATTTACTGTGTCAGAGCAGTGATAGCAATCTGGCCAGTCATGCAGAGAAAACACGGTCAGATCAGTCGATCAATAAAGTGGTCTTGGTGTTGAAGATGGGACTTGGGTGGAGAAACCTCCCCAACAATGCTTTACTTTAGCAGTGCGCGGGCTGAATCTGACTAGTTGCTGTCTCACCTGAAAGTTCTCTAGATTCTGATCTGACTTACACTGTGACTGTGTCAAAGAAATAAAGTCTTGCCAGTCTTCTCAGTCCTTTCAAAGAACACCTGGAGGTGCTCAAGATGCACCTCATGGTACCTCATGACTGTTTCATTTCTGCTGCCCTCTGGATTTCTGCCATTGTGCATCACAACACAATATTAGATTCTGCCATGACTCCTCAGTTCATATTAACAAGCTTTTTTGTCTGAGCTGTGTTTGGACTCATGCAGTGTAACTTCATGAACCTGAAAGAGATTTTATTTCTGGCATGCCCTTCCACTTTCTCATGAATTGTTATGTCTTAACTACTTAAGCTTGTACAGACATATCAGAAACTCACTTGACATAATGGTTCATTTGTATTCTTTGTTGTAAATTATATTACCAACAGCTTAGCGATATAATTAAATTTTAGCAGTACCAACTCTGGAATTTTCCCCTTGATCTTTTCATTGTATTAATACTTTGATGGTTTTGGAACACTTTTGCGTATGTTTCTGATGGAAGAGAGAATGTCTCAATATATAGCATTTAAAATCTAGCCTCACTGGAAATCAGTGAGAAATTTCTATCAGTTCATATCTGCTATTTGAAAGAATGTATCTGCAAGTGTATTTGCTTTATTTTCTCAGACTTTTGAATGAAGTTTCATCTCTACTGAATTCTGAATCAGTTCTTTTTGAGATTAGTGAGGTCAGAAATTCACTTTGTAAATGTATTTATTTAATAAATATTTATTTTAGATTAAGTCGAAATGCATGATTGTCATTGCAGGATAATACTGCCCTTTCAACTGACTTGATGTGGTAGGCCAAAGTGCTTGGCCAAAATGGAGCTAATTAAGAGATTAGCAAATACTCTTTTTTTTTTTTTTTTTCTTTTGTCTTTTGTTTGTTATATTTTTATATTAGTATTTTAATTTGGTAATCCGGTTAACTGAAAATTTGTCAAATATAAACTTTAATGTGATTTTGTGCCAAAATAGTTTTTGATATGTACCCTACTGTGCTTATCTGTTTTTAGCATTACTTTGGCAGATCAATGAAATAACATATCATGGAGGGATGCAGTTTGTTTGTTTGTTTTAAATGAAGGGATAATTAATAATACTGGCTGCTGATGCAGTTGTGAGCAGGCACAGAGGTCGACAATAACTGAGCTCTTTGAGGAGGGCTTGGTAGGGTATACCATGAATGGGTCTTGGCATGCTGGATTGGTCATGAGGTCGTTTCTCCAAAGTGGGAACTCACTTGCGAGCATTTGTCAACAGGAAAATGCCCTGCATTAAGTGTTCCCATAAAACGAACAGTATACGCATTTGGAAAGGGAAATATCTTTGTGTTGTTGTTTTTTCTTTTTTTCTTTTTTTTTTTTTTTAATTAGTATTATTTTCTAAGATTAGTACTCTTGAAATTCTAGCAAGTGGCACTTTCATTCCTTCCCCCATCCCCTTTCTCTGTGTTGACAGGGTAGAGACAGAAAGGTTTGTCGTGTACTTTGGGTAAGTGCAGTGAACTGTGGTTTGTCTTCGGTGAATCAGTGCTTTGTTTTACAAGTGATTGGTTTGGACAGAATCTGTCTTTATAATTCCTTTTTCTCTCAGGAATCACATCTTCTGCATCTCTTCAGACAATGCATGCTTGCCCTTTTGTGTTTAATTTGGTGGCATGGGGTTCTGGCTTAAAGACATTTCTTTATTTAGGATCTGTGAATGCTGAAAGTCATGAATGCATGGCTCAGTGTTTGATATTTGAGCGTTTGATGCAATAATGGATTAGTTGTTTTAAACTGCCAGAACTACAATTTGCCCCAACTAAATGACTGAACTGACTAGAATTATGGAGAAGTTTTCTGTGGTGAAAGACGAACAGTTACCTTCTTTTTGAATAACCTGAATTTAGTTTATGTTAACACGAGTCATTGTGTCTACTGACATATTTTTTTAATGTGCAATAAACATGACATATTACCATTTAAAACAAATATTTCCTGGTTTGAATCTTATATCCTCCCTGTAGACTTTGCTACAAGATACATTGCTGTTTTTCTGTTTGTGTGTGGGTGTTCCAGTTAGTTATGGAGTGTCTGTGGAAAGAGTTTTGGAACAGATTTCAAATACTGGATACAATAGATCGTGTTTCTTTCTACATGAAATAGTGTTTCAGGAAGTCTGGGTTGTAGTACAGTGAAACCATAAAAATATTTACAGCATGCTGTATCAAGAGTTCATTGAAATTTTCTTCCAGGAAACATGGAGGATGCACAGGACCCTAAATACATAAAACATGATATAATAAACCATATCCAAGCTGTTAATCTGAAGGTACATTCTTGGTGCATCCTCAGTAGTAGTTTTTTTCCGGCATTTTTAGTGTGATGAACCTAAAGCAATGCCATTGAAAATTACCACATCTGAGGAAATGAATGCAAGAAATGTGCAAGCTTTCCTTCTCTTGTCAAGTAAGGCCCATGATGAAGACCACGATCATGTGGCGGTAGCCCAGGGGGAGGAATCTCTATTTGATCATAACTGCACTGTTCACCATATGCTTTTAGGCAGCGGGTTTGTGAGTAAGGGAGGAGAAAGAGAATGAGACCGAGCTACTGAGCACAGATCCAATGCTTACTAGAGCCAGGCTAGGATCCTACAGGTACTGTCCACATCTTACAGGAGGCAGGTTAACAAATGGGTGAGGATGAAATCCACTGTGTTGAGGGACAACTCTCTTCCAATTTGTAGCAAGAGTCAATTTTGCAGAAGAGCAAAAGAATGTGTAGTTGTCAATGTAATTTCTGTTTGTTTAAGTGGTTTTGGATTATCCTTTATGTTTTGATCCAAGTACAAAGAAATACTGAATGTGACAAACTTTTTACTACTCAATTCTGTTTCTTTTCCTGTGTGTTGTGTGCATGTGTGACTAAAAAAACCCAGAATCACCAATGTAAAAACTAAGCAGAAAACAAAGTTTCTTCAGAGGCAAAGGCTTTTTTACAAATGGATAAACCATGTGTGTACTTCCTAATTTATTTTATTCTTTGCAGGTAATTGTTTTTATAATTTATTAGTAAAATCCATCAGTATTCTGATGCCCTTCACACAGGTGTGGATTTACATGCCAAACAGAACTGTCACTCAAATTAACCTCTTGCCTTCCTTTCTCAGGGTCAGTGTGGAAAATCAAATACTGAAATATGGGTTTACTACTCGTGAAATTATTATTTTGGAAAATGATGATCCTGGAGGAGTGTTTGAATTTTCTCCCTCTTCTAGAGGTCCCTACCGTATCAAGGTAGCTATCTGAGTAATTTTTCTCAATCTTTATGGACGATTCAGTTTAAGCAGAATGTTAGAAAAGAGCTGGATTTTCTTTTGTACAGGAAGGGGAGTCTGTTGAACTGCAGATTGTCCGCAGTAGAGGAAGTCTCATCAGGCAGTTTCTACGCTACACTGTAGAACCAAGAGACAATAATGAGTTTTATGGAAGCACAGGAATCCTGGAGTTTAAGCCTGGTGAAAGAGAGATCATAATTACTCTTCTGACAAGGATGGATGGGATTCCAGAGGTAAAAATTAATAATTTTCTCTCTTCAAATTCTGTTCACAGCCATATTAGTTTGTCACTTATTAAAAATAGACAAATATATAGGAATAAAAGAAGTGTGTAATAGCACACAATGAACCTCCAAACCAGGGATGACTGGATAAATAGCAAGTGTCTTCGGGTTTAATAGTCCTCAGTGGATTTTCTTCTATGAATTAAAACAGTTGCACTTTGCATCCATGTAAATTTTTAGCATCCATGACGTTCCGTAGTATAGACTGCCGTTGTTTAACTGAACTCTTTGTGAAGAATCAATTCCTTTTTGTTGCTTTTCTAGTAACCATCTGCTAATTTTACTCAGCGTACCTCAGTCTAGACTAACATTTCCCGTACAGATACAGAGATGCAATAGTTGTTTTAATGCTCCTTGAAGCATTACCTGTGAGCATTTCCGAGAAATATATGAAGTACAATGTCCCATTAGATTAATAAAGCAAGCAGATACAGCCTTTTTTAATTAGTTTGCTGTCAGTGGTTCTAAAATCTTTGCTTTCTCTGTTATAAAACCAGAAATGTTAATAAAACTTACGGAAAAGTTACCTTTCAGGGAGCACCACAAAGATATTTGTACTATTGAATTGATATGATACTAAGTACACAAAATAAGTCCTTGCCTGTAATAATGCTAGATTTTTTTTTGATAAAATGGTCCTGTCAGAGGTAGAAATTTCTAATTATTTCTTTGTTATGATGATAATGTACAAATGCTGTGCATGTAGAAAGTGTGTGTGATTTCCTTTTGTTTAAATTTGTATCTCTTTCTGCCTGGCTAGGGACTGAGGATGTTTGTCCATTTGTTTTGGATGTAAATACTGAACATGTATATTTATTGGGACTGTTCACCTCTTTTAGCTGGATGAGATATATTCTGTAGTACTCAGTGGCTACAGTGAAATGCCAGGCAAGCTGGGGAGTGCCACAAGGGTCAATATAACCATTCTGAAGAACGATGATCCACATGGTGTCATTCAGTTTCTACCTGATGAACTATCAGTTACAATAAAGGAAAGTAAAGGAGAAATCGTCTATGCTGGTAATTCTTTTTTATTAGAGTTACTAGTTTATCTGCTCTCTGTCCCTGCAAGGCTTCTTGTCCCCATTGCACCTTTCTAGGACAATGTCTGACTCGAGTCTCCACTCAGGAGTTTCTAGAGGGGTACAGTGATGAGCAGTGGAGGAGGATGGGCCAGGGAAGCCAGAGGGATCAGTCCAGTTAAAAAAAAATGTCTAGAGGGTATGCCAGACAGGAGGGACAGAGTATTGATGTATGTGCAAAGTGCAGCCTGGAGGTAGTAGCTCTGCTTGTGGAGCGTGAAGAATAGGGTGCTATGTGAGAGAAGAACAGAGCTAAATCTTCGTATGGGTGACTTCAACTTGTCTATCTCTATTCAATTATTGAGTACATTTGCAGACAATAACAGATTTGAACAAGTCCGGACTGCTTTAGTGGTCTGTCTTTGTGTGTGCTGTATGTAGTGCTCTCATGTATCATTAGTCTTGCAAGAAGTGGATTTGCTTATCATTTCCTTTCCTTTTTCTTTGTTTCAGCTTTGCTGGTCTCTTTTTTTTTTTGATTTGTGTTGTTCTGAAGATGCACACTGACTGCATACGTTTGCTTTCTTTAGCTGCCTACAGAGTTGTAAGAAACCAAGGAAACTATGGCAATGTTACTGTGTCTTGGGTTGTTGACCCAGCCTGTACCAAGGACATCTATCCAGAAGAAGGGACTATTTTCTTTGATAATCTGGAGTTTTCAAAAAACATCACCATTTACTCACTGCCAGATGAGGTAAACATTATTACGGTGTTTTTGTGTGAGTAATATGGGACAAAGAGTAAGTGCTAAAACATTACCATTTAAGGAGAAAGAAGAACTGTCTGCTTTTTAAGATCCTGCTAAGTATTTGTAGGAAACAACAAAATACTTGAGTAAAACTGAGATTACTTCAGCAGATCATAAAAGAATTTGAGAAGTTGTGGATACCTATAAAAAGAAGTTAGAAGCTGAGAGTAGTTGAATATAGTTAGATTTTAGAAAAATTCATTTGAATAAAACCCTTGTTTTTATAGCTGGAATAATATTTTTTATTTTTTAATGCTGATATATTTGAAGTAATATAAGAATGAATTAGAATAATTAATAATGAATAAATAAAGCTGTAAAAATAAATTACATGTATCAGAAACAGGAAACTGCAAAATAACTTTTGGGTCACCTGTACAACAGTAAAGACGAGGGGACATATTTATACAAAGATTTTAGAGGGATGATTTCTGTGTAACTGTATCAACTGTTGTTTGTCATCCCTCTTGACACACCTAAGGATCAATAAATGAAAAACAACGCTCAGAAATCTCTGGTTTGTTAACACTCTCCATCGTTCATTTTCATTTCTTCATTGTTTTTTATGCAAGAAAATAATTTCATAATACTCTCCCTCTAAGGTACCTGAAGAGATGGAAGAGTTCATCATCAGTTTATTCAATGCTACTGGTGGAGCCAGGCTCGGCAATATAACCCGTGCAATTTTAAAAATAACAAGGAACGATGATCCCATTTATTTTGCAGGTTAGATATTATTGGTTTTAAATATAGAATACATATACTACCCCAAATAGGTTTTATTGATAGTCCAGATCATTGGGAAATCCTAATCTCAGTGGAGCTAGTATAAAACATTCATGTTTTTGTTGTGTTGAATTTGTATTTGTTTCCTTCAGAACCTTCTCTTATTTCATTATTCTCTTTGTAGATGCTGGGATTGGTTAGGTGGCGCAGTAGAACAATATTCTCTTCTATCTACAAGTATTTCCATGCCTTTTTCACATGTCTTCTGTTTCACTGAGGAGGAGTGTCCTCTTGGGGAAGATTAAGAAAATAGAGCATGTGCAAGGAGCTCAGGCTTGAACTGAGGTGGATTTGTTGCTTGTGTATTTTCAGAACCTCTGACAGTGAGCGTTAAAGAAGGAAGTGTTGCAAACTTTACAGTCCTAAGGAATGGATCTACTGACGTTGCTGTTGCTGTCCAGTATATTACTGTGAATGGAGATGCAACGGCTGAAGAGGGAGACTTTGTTCCCAGTGGAAAGAGCAGTGTCATTTTGTTCGATGTTGGAGAAAGAGAGCGGAATTTGTCTGTGTATATTAATGATGACGATACACCTGAAACTGATGAAACGTTTTATATCTTTCTTTTGAATTCTACAGGTAAAATTAATGATTTGATGTATGTTTAGTAACTCTCCTTTTTCTTCTGCAATTTTTAACCGGTTTGGTCTTATCATAAAGCAATATATAAATGCCAAGTATTATATCAATTAGGTTTGCTTCAGCATTTCTATACAGTTAATGTACACAGTGTGTTTGGATTTTAATCTTGAATTGTTTAATTGGAAATAAAAACCCTACGATACAGCTGAAAACTTTCCTGCAAAAACAACCGTAGTGAAAGTCTCTTTTCAAATGTAAATGCTCCAAATTAGATGAGGTTTTGACTTGACTACAGAAACACAAGGCTAAAGAATGTTAGCACTGCAACAAGTCTTAGGGAAAGAGGGATTCTTTTAGAGTTTTTTTTGTCATGCTTCAATGTGTACTACACAACTGCCTGATTTCTGTAAAAACAAACAGAACTGTCTCATTTTAAAGGAAGACCATGTAAATTGGCCTCTTTTATTTTTGTAGTAGTGCAACTTACGCATACACTTTTTCTCAGTTTGACTTTATAGTTTTACAAGGCTTCATCTACAGAAGAATGTGTGTTCGGAATTACCCAATGTACCACCCATGAAGGATGGGTTTATTTTAGAAGTAACACTGTTTTGTTTTGGTTTGGTTTGTTTTTTAAATGTTATCATTTAGCATGAAATGATACAAAATTTTTAAGCACATTCTTATTTTTGAAATGGATGTCTCCTGGAATAAACCGTCACTGCTGTGTAATATTGATAAGAAAATATAAGTTAAATGTAAGAAATAGGTACATTTTCTTGGGCTCTACCTGCTTAATAATGACCCTTCTCACCCTTAGCCCTGCCAAACTCAAGGTGTAGTGGGAGAGTCGTCTACAGTTGTGTTACCAAATTTCAATGATCTACTAGGGATTTATTTCAGGATGAAGAAACATAAAAGTAGATTTCTTCACCTAGTCGTGCGTGCTCAGTGCCTTAGCCCTGATGACAGTCTATAATGATCCCGTCTTCACAGTCAGCGAGACTGAGTGCTTCGGGTCACACCACAGTGGACACCCTGTGGCTGGTCTGTGAATTGCTCACAAGGCTTCACTCATGAACTGCATCTGCCCGAGACGTTGGTAGCAGGTGGCCAGAGAATTACAGGGGAATTTTTACCAATTATTGGAGTATAAGGTAGCTTATGTGCTTCCTGAGGTCAGCTAGCGTTCATTCTGCTACCCAGGTCTCCTACAGAACATCAACCATATGGAAATGATTGGAGAAAGCCATTCTTCTCCCTTCTTAAATTTTCTCTTTGGTCATCTCTTTCTCCTTTTATTACTTTCTTTGGGATCTACTGGTATTTTCTCTTACCCCTCTCTTGGGAATGTATGATGGCTTTTCTCCTGGCACGCTGCTCCTACAAGAATGGGTAGCTGCAGGCTCACTTTGCCTCTAAAAGCAGGATCATATCATCATGCAGTCTTCTAGAATCACTAAGAAGACAGATTTCTGTACACATTTCTGAAAGAAAAAAATCCTATTTTCTTTATATGATCCATTGCATAGGTTTGCCTTGATTATTACATCGTTTTTGAAAGTTATGGCAGGCTGTTGAGGCTCCGAGAAAATACAGATAGGTATATGAAGTTAAAGTAAGAAACACATTGTTTACTCGGAACAAAGGCTGGTCTAACACTGGTCAATAGGGTGGAAAAATGGGATGGGCGTGGAAACATAATGTACATCTGTGGACATAAGAAGGATGTTAGAATGTCCCTACAGTGCTGGTACACACACAGATATCCTACTAGCTTCTAGTCTACGTCACAGGTATATTTTTTCCTATCAGATAGACGGTGATATGGGTATGAATAAGCTCTTAGACATTGTTCTTAGCTCATATTTAGTTTAAGTGCAATAATAGAGGAGAGCTGGGATCTCTGAATACCTATCTTTTTCTTTTGACTTGACTAATTTATCAGACATTAAATACTACCTCTCATACAATCTTTTCTGCTCAGAAATGCATCTTCTCTGGTCATGTCACATATATTTTTCCTTCAAATTTTATGCCTTGCTCTCTGCATGAGATGCTACTTAAGTATTTTTACTCTGATTTGCCCATTACAAGAGCATCTCGAAAATGGGGTTTTCACTGATTGTTTTACCATTACTCATTTCTTGCATAAAAGCATAAAAGTGGTTGGTGTGAGAAGGAAACACCCTCAGTTTTAGAGTTGCTTTCATTTCTGATTGCAGTTTTCATAAAATTAATCCCCCTCTTTTTAGGGGATACTGTTATCTTTAAGGCTGGAGTGGCTACAGTTATTATTGAAGCAAATGATGATCCTAATGGAATTTTCTCCTTGGAACCTTTAGAGAAGCCAGTGGAAGAAGGCAAAAGTAACAATTTTTCGTAAGTAACTTCTAAATAACACTTTTGCACTTTTTTTTGGACTCACGTGCATGGTACTTTATGGATAGTACTTAGATCTAATCCCATACAAGTTTGCATTGATAAAAATGTATTAAAGAAAAATCGCTTTACTAAATTTTGAATTAAATGATCCGTAAACATGTTGAAGACATCAACTGTTTTATTATCAGGTAGACAATGCATATAAAAATGTATACAGAAATTCATGTTAAAATGTAGATAAATAAGACTACAACATTGTTGATTTGTTGTATTCTCAGTAGGTCTTAGATACAGAATAATCTAGATGATTTAGCAGACTATAACCCCGGCTAATGGAGAAATAAAAAATCTCTTCAAAATATAGCTAAATATGACCATTTTGTTCTTATTTTCTTTTTGCACCCTACTTTGAAGCCTTCTCCTACAAACAACCTATATACCTGTATTCTTTCTGTCAGTTTGTTTTTATTCTACCTCTTAATACAGACAGAAGTCTTTAGAGTCCAGATGTGACTGTCTTCTAGACTGAAAATACCCTTCCCTAGTCTGACCTCTGAAAGTGTTTTGTTTCCAGCCACTGGGATGTATTCAAGAATGGGAAGGGTTAAGAAATGAATTTGCTTGGCATCTTACCTTGTTATGTTCTGTAAAGTCAGGATGGGATTATAATTTGGCAAAAATACTGATTTTTCAGTAAGAAACCTCCAGACAGATTATATAGAGAAGTTAGGTCACAATAAATGTGATAGTGTGAACAGTTAGGGAAGAGGCTCTTTTAACATTTGATTATATTTTATATATTTTTATTTGATTTTTTAAAAATTTTTATTTTAAGGCCCTGAAACAGATGCCTGTGACTGTGAATTAGGTTTTTTGATTGTGTTGCACATCTGAAAAATGAAAATCCTTGATATTAAATATATTGTATGTTGGGTTTTGTTATGCTGCTCTCTGAGGTTTTTTTCCGTCCTCTATAATTATTTTTTTTTTAATTTGATGGTGTGAAGAACGATGATTTGAACTAAAGATGTTTATATACAGGTGCTTTATGGATAGCACGATCACCAACATTTGAGGACCTAGCTCCATCCTCACTGATGAAATCTGTTTACTAGGGAGCTGTCTCTTCCATACCCTCACTGCTTTGGCTGTTGTGTAGTTCATAACTAAAGGGTCTGAGCAGCATATAACCTAACTGCTGAGAGCAGGTGTGGCACCACTGAGCTGTAGAGGGAGTAACTGGTGTTACTGCAGCAGTGCTACACAGCAGGGATAGAGCACCCTGGTTCATTGCAAAAAAAAAAAAAAACAAACCCAAAAAACCCAAAACCTCTGGAAGCAGAAACAACATAATTGTGTTGCTGTGCCTGGACTGGTTTTTTTCTGAACTAATTTTTCAGCCTGATATAATCTCCTTGTACATTTTATTTTGCTGTGCAAAGAGGTGTACGCTTTTTATATGTAAAGCGTGCTTTGTTAATACAGGCATTATATGCTTCAGTTTTTATCTATAATGCCTTTTGGAAATTGGTGAAATTATGTTACTAGATAGCTGTACAAAAAGTAAAATCTTGGGTTTATTTACTACACTCTTAATCTGGAATAATCACAGCTTTCTGAAGGACAAAGAACATAAATCTGATGTAGGAAAGAATTTAAGGAGGCTTGATGTTTAAAGAGAGAAATGTTTGTGCTTCAGTGTAGATGATTTTCTCGTCTAAGGTTGGCCAGGTATATCAATTTTTAATGTTAACTTGCTGAAGGATTATACATTTCTAGTTGTTATTTACATAATAGAAGTGCAAGACATACTGATGCTGAGCTTAACAACACTAGTTTGCATGGGCCTGCACTGGTTACTTTTTTTTTCCTGCGGTACCTGTGGTAAACCTGGGAGTAAAATTATACTCTGAAATTGCAGGGCTGCAAATAGGATTGTATAATTGTATTTATTGTTCATGGTTATTTAGAACATTGTATGCTATTTTTCACAGTAAGGAAGATTAGTGTAATTGTGTTTTCCCTTGCTAATGAATGCTGATGCGTACCTGCCAGGACAATCTCTCTGTCTGTATCACTGAACAGGGTTTTGAGACACAGAGGACACTTTGGCAATGTCTCAGTGACCTGGCAGCTCTTTGATAATGACTCTGCACTGAGGCCAGGAGAAGAGTTCTATGAAACGTATGGGACTGTGTTCTTCATGGACGGTGAAGGTTTAAAGCCAATAACACTCCGTGCTATTTCAGATAGAATTCCTGAATTCAATGAATTTTACATTCTGAAGTTGGTGAATGCTTCAGGTATTGTCTTCCATATCACCATTCCCTTCATATCTGGTAGAAAAGAATTATGTTTAATCAATCAAAAAGAAACCAACCCTGGAAATCATGTCTTGATATCCTATACTTTTCTGGTAAGGTTTTAGGTTTTATTTTTCATTTCATCTTAATTTAGGTATATGAATGCAGTTATTCAGTTCCTGAATTACTGTTATAGGCACTTTGGTGATCTGACTTTTTAAAAGAGGCCCCTTGGTGATTTCAGAGATGTAGAACTTCATGTAGTTGAAGAAAAATAAAACTATGACTTTATTAAAATAAAATATGGCCATGCATGTCTACCGTAATGGAGGTTGGTTGGTTTGTTTGCTTTTTACTAGAGGAGGTAAAATACTTCTAGTTACCACTTCATAGGACTTAAATTACAACTGCTCCAGGTCTGCTGCTAAGCAGAGTTCCAAATCTACACTCATTCCACCTCAGTACTATTCGTGGTCTTCTGTGCCCAGACACAAATGAAAATATGTGTTGACCTTTTGTGTAAGAGAAATCCACGTGTGTGTACAGAAGATCTCCTACTCATAATAGGTAGATCACTGCACACGCTGCAAATGGAGGCTCTGCATTCGCATCATGATCTTTGCATCATGAATTCTTACTGTCAATTCTTACTTAGATAACTGACAGAAATAGAAATAATGGCAGGACTTGGCAGCAGTTCTAATACACAACAGGTTACTGATTCTGCAAGGTATCTCTGCTTCTGTTTCAGAGGCAATGGGCCAAATTTTGCCATTCCATATTCAAGTAAATCTTGGAGTAATATGAGAACTGAATTTGGCCCCATGTTTGTCAAATGAATCAAAGGTAACCTATCTCATTTACTAAATCAGAAAAGTTGGAGCTAATCCTATATTAGCTGAAAGACAAATGTGTGTTTTGCAGTTAAGAAATGACATACTGCTTTGTTTTCTATGAAAATTGTCACTATAGTGTTAAATATAACTATACAGTTAAATTATGTTATTAATAAATCAGCATTTTCTAAGAGTTCAGAGGCTCTTTAAAGAAGATTTAACCCTTTTTAGAAAGATATTTTATTAAAAAAAACATTTAAGTACTTGGTAAGTTTTGTTCAGATTGTGGTGCTTGAAACCAACCATTAACTTTTGCTCTAACTTTCATTATATAGGTGGGTCACCTGGTCCTGGTGGTCAGTTATCTGAAACAAACCTTGCTGTAACTGTGATGATCCCGTTCAATGATGACCCTTTTGGAGTCTTTGTTATAGATCCAGAGAGCCTGGACAGAGAGATAGTGGAAGATGTTCTTTCTGAAGATGATCTTTCCTATATTACAGACTTCACCATCTGGCGACAACAAGGCACCTTCGGTGTTGTCCGTTTAGGTTGGGAAATACTGTCTAGTACATTCCAAGCTGGACTACCATCAATGGTAGACTTCTTGCTGCTGGGATCGTTTCCAAGTTCAGTACAATCTCAGCCTCACATGAGGCGCCATCACAGTGGAACAGATGCTTTGTATTTCAGTGGAAAAGAGGATGCATTTGGAATTATTGGTCCTGAATACGCATATGATGGAAATACTGCAGTAACCAATTTTACATTTTCAGCGTGGTTAATTCCTAGTGCCAGTACTGATGGTTATATAGTTGAAAAGGATGACGGTCATGGGACCTTGTATTACGGCGTGAAAATCCAGACAAATGATTCTCATGTTTCTGTAGGGCTTCATTATACAGCATTAGGATCCAATATGACATATATGGCTAAAACAGCAGTCCTGAAATATCTGGATGAAAATACTTGGCTTCACCTTCTGATTACTCTGGATGAAAGTATAATTGAATTTTACCTGGACGGAATTCCAGTTCTCGGAGGAATTAAGAGCCTTAAAGGAGAAGCAATTGCTGATGGTGAGCCAATAGCCTGCATTATTTTTCTTCATATATAAAGTTCTGCAATGTATAGAAGAGCCTAGCTCCTTGACAGGTGTATGCAAGATACTGAAATTATTATATCTGATTAGTTAATTGAAAAGAATGAAGATTCTGAGGATTTCCAAAAAGCATATGGAAATTAGAGCTGTGAATGTTCAAAAAAATTCAGAACTGTAACAGAGCTTGGATTGCAATAATTTGAAAATAATATTTTAAAATTACATTTATAGACGTATGCTTATCATGTATACATACCATTATATTTGTTTGCAATTAATAATTTCCATCAGATTTACAGCACTGTAGCTTAGAAAGGACTATTTTCCTCTCAGTTTCTGAAACAAAATGCAATAATTTTGTTTCTAATTATGTATTATATTAAAACAAAGCCAGTATCTTGTAAGCAATAGAGTTTATCAGGGTGTAGATTTACTTAAGTATGTATTTACATGGTATATGAAAATTATTCCTATAAGTTTAATAGTGTTCCAAGCAACACTCGCAAGTGTACTTCAGTTTATCTAACTGGATAGTCCCAGATGTAATTTTAGCCACAAGTAACCATTATGGACATTCACTCTGAACTCGCACATCAGTGTCCAGAGAAATATCAGAACAATTCCTTTAGAAAGATATTATGTGGTCAGAGTACATTTATGTTTACTCTTTCTTCTGCACTTTCCCATTGTTCCACATGCATTTTTTTTTTTCTTGGAGATCATCTCCATCCTTTGTCCTTTCTTCCCCTCGCCTTCAGTTTCACATGTTTTCTTTGGTGGGTGTAGGCAGTGAATAATTATCAAATTATTGAATACAGTCTCCTTTTCTGTAATCAAAGAAAGGCAAAAAACATACAGTGATGTTAAATGCATATTCATCTATATGCATATATGTACACAAGCATAGAGTGAGTTTAGAGAGAAGACTTTGTTAATTGTATAGTGTAGTATTTTATTTCTGCCTGTAAATTTCCAGTGGTTGAAGTCTGAGAAAAGCCTTTGCCCTCTGTAACAAAGTAGTGCCTCTGCAATTAATAATTTCCATCGGGCTTGCAGTGCTGTAGCTGAGAGGAATTTTTCCCCCTTAGTTTCTAAAACAAAGATGTGTGAAATGCAATAATGCTTCTGTTGCTAGAAGGATATGTCTGAGTCGTAAATT
Source organism: Athene cunicularia (assembly GCF_003259725.1). Classification (NCBI taxonomy): domain Eukaryota; kingdom Metazoa; phylum Chordata; class Aves; order Strigiformes; family Strigidae; genus Athene; species Athene cunicularia. The sequence goes on from NW_020799144.1 coordinate 14,158,137, forward strand.
TTCTGTATTAGTGGAGATGGCATGTGCTCTGTCTGGAGATACTACAAGTATAAGGTAAGGGTTTAATCTCTTTCCATTTAATGTTGGATGCTGCACAGTGGTGAGCTGAGTAGCCCAGTTTTTCTCACGATCCTCCGCCTTATGCCCTGGGACCATTATCAGCTGCTGTGGTTGCTTTTCTTTAGAACTGACACTCAGTGTCCTATGTATGCCAATGCATTCAAGAGCACAGTTTCTTCCAAACCCAGAAAACAGCTGGAAAGAAGAGATATCTATGTGTTTTAGCATGATAGGAATGAGTATGAGCTACCAGCTTAGTATATTTGTGTGAAAGGCGGTTGTGATCCCATGATCTGCTGAGTAGGATAATTGTTTGGAGACAGAGAAATATTAATGCTGTCGTAGAAAGCATTTGCAATCTGGTGTACCTTTCTGAAATCCATATTCCTAGTGTGTTGGGGAAAAGCATGTCCAGAAGGGCTGATGCAGTGATGATGAGTATCATCAGAATGGAGCCACTGTCCTAGCAGAGAGAGATAAAATGGGGTCTGTTTGGCAAGACAAAAGCCAAGAGGAGCTGGCGTTGTGGTCTGCAAGTCTCTGATAGAAAGAGAGAAATTTCCAAATCTCATTAAATTAAGGGGTGGTGACAATGTGTTGGTAGGACTAGTTGGATGAAAAACCTGAAGAGCCTAGGATGGAGTTGTTCAAGCTGTGATGATCTACCTGTAACATTGACACGAGTCTCGAGGAACCTCCTGGTTTTGCATTTCAAGATCAATATGATTCCTAATCCAGGGATAGTAAACATTTTAGCATTGATTTTTAATAATTACAGCTATTCAGCTGCAGATTTATTACTTTGAAGAAATGCAATAACATGAGGAAAATTACAATTTCCTTCTCAGGTCCAGGAATAGTGAGAATTGGAGCAGGAGTCAATGGCAGCAGTAGGTACACAGGGCTAATGCAGGATGTAAGGCTTTATGAGCGTAAATTGACACGAGCAGAGATCTATGAACTCCACGCAACTCCCGCGAAGAGCGATGTCCACCCTGTCTCTGGGTATTTGGAGTATTGGCAAGGAGAGACCAATAAATCATTCATTGTGTCTGCGAAGGATGACAAAGAGGAAGAAGGAGAGGAGTTGTTCATCCTAAAGCTCGTTTCTGTGCGTGGTGGAGCTCGAATTTCACAAGAAAATACCACGGCAAGATTAAGAATACAGAAAAGTGATAATGCTAACGGTTTATTTGGCTTCACTGGAGCATGTATTCCTGAGGTAAGGTGTTCATAAGGAAGATTTTAGGTGAAGTTTTGGACACAGAAAAGCTAATGGCAACACCAATTGACCTGCATAGGGCCTTGATTTCACACTGTTAGTTGCTGTGGTTAAGCAAAGTTTTCCTAGAATTTGGAAATGTGTAAATTCTGTTAATACAGGCTCAGGCTCACTGACGTTTTAAAAATGCCCCCAAATTATTTTTGTTAGGAAAATCTATTTTATTACTTAAACTAAAGACTAAGGCTTAAATTTTTCTAGGGGAACATTTTTTCTTTTTCTTCTGTCACATCTGAGATTGGGTTCTCAATTAAAATATGATTTAATTTTATATTTTTGAGAATTAATTATTACAAAGATTTTTATTATATTTTTCTGTGTTACATGATGTATTTGAAAGAATTTTACTACAGGTCGTGCAATGGCAAGATGTGATGTATTTTTCCACAATCATTTGTTGTCATATGGTAAAAATTGCATATGTTTGGTGTGAATTTGGTTGCTACTGGATTGAGTGGCATTTTTTTTTATTTTCAACATTGAATGATTATTTGGTAGTAGCCACCATATATGCAATATATAAACTTGCTACTTTTTTGGGGGAAGATTGAAATAAATGCAGTTAATTTTTAGTTCTTTAATGAATTATGAGGAAGAAGGACATTATATCTCTTGGTATTGGAAAAAAAAAAATTCGGAATACATTCCAATTTGGGAGCTCTCATGACCTTTAAATTACATTCTTTCTAACCAAAGTGCTTGTGATGTGTTTGAAAGTAACCATCTTGCCTGAGTGATACTGGGTTTCAATTTGGTTCAGTTTGCTTTCTGCATGCCTGCCATATGCTACGATAATAGATTCCTTCAGTTTCAAATGCCACTGATAATACCGTGATGCCACAGATCATCAACCAACCATGAAGCAAAATTAAAAATTTATATGGCATGTTAATTGTTTTGCACTTATGCCCATTTCGCCAGGGAAGTATCAGAGCTCTCAGTGATGGTACAGATACACAGCACTGTTTTATCAGCAGTTTAATTGCTTTGTGTGCATATCTCTCTAGTGAGCAGCTGAAGGCACATGCAGTGTTTTCTCTGTGTTATACAGGAGCTCTGAAATTTATCTAATGCTTAAGGTAGCTTTAGACTTTCTGGCAATTTTCCAATAAAAATTCATTATCTGTTTTAGTTCTACGATCATAATTTTCTAGAATATATGGTCAGTATCAATACCTTCTTTATTCCACATATGTGAAAATGTTGCTGCTGAAATTGTGTTCTCTGTGAGGACAGAATTGTAAAGAGGACTGTAGCACAGAAAATTTTACAGTTTTTCCTGAATGATGATAGTATAGTTTAATTTTAATGGGGTTTTTTTGTTTGTTTTTTTCCCCATAGTGCTTCTATTTGGGGAAAGGGGGAATCCAAATCTTTCTTTAGATTATTGCTAATGAGAATGAAAATCATTGACATTAATATAATAGTTTCAGTTGCTTCTGACATGCACATTTCAAGCATATTGATTCTATCTTTTGACACGTAGCTTGGGTGAAGAGATTGTGTCCAAAACAAACAGGGTGTAGTTATTGTCTTACCTTTACAGTCCACAATGAAGTACTAGAAGATGTTGCAAATTCCACTTTCTGACCACCATCAAGTTCAGTTTCAGTTTCTGACCAAAAATGTTGAAAGTAACATGACAGCAATTTTTTACCTGAACATTTGACTAGCATTATAGAATCCCATGTTTTGCATTTATTGCTTTGTTTTACTTTGACAATAACGAACTTATCGATTTCTTGCTTTCTTCCAGACCGCTGATGAGGGTTCCACTATATCCTGTGTCGTGGAGCGTACGAGGGGAGCCCTAGACTATGTGTATATAAATTACATTATCTCACAGGTTGATTCCACTGGCATTAATTACTCTGTTACCGATTTTTCTAACAGCAGTGGCACTATCACATTCCTTCCTTGGCAGAGATCAGAGGTAAACCCTACCTTCCCATTAAGTATTCATCCTGTCCTTTGCAAACCTGCTGGAAAACACCTTCTGACAGTGCTTGACTGGTTTCATAATAGAGAGAGTTTCCTTCTTCACATGGTTTTGTTAAATTTTGCAAGGTTTTTTGCATCCCTGACAACTAATAAGAGATATGATAGATGCTTGTAGATCTGTGTGTATCTCGGTTCAGGGGTCACCATGTGAACACATATGTTTGAATTCACAGAATATATGAAATATGTTTACATATATGTATATATTAGATGAGTGTATATCTACATGTATTCTTGAAGTGTAGACGGTCCTGGGCTGAAATAAAAGATCCAGCTACTTTTGAGATCGGAAAATGATCAGGTGTTGAAACTCAAACTTATCTCTACATCAATTAAATAGACAGCAATAAAGTTCACTGCTGTAATCAAGTGTCTTGCAGCTGCTGTTGGCCACATTCTGTTCCTTTTGCTTAATCTGTTTCTATTAATTCAATCCTGACCCACAGTGCAGGAATTTAACATTTCTTTGAAGATTTGTGGGACCACAGTGTTGTAGAAAGTTAATGCGTGTTTTCTATTAGTGTCCATAAAATAGCAAGAGTGAATTGTTAGTAGGACATGCTGCCCTCAATTTCACTTTCATGACTCTGCTTAAGTCAGTATGAACCGACTGAAACCCACTGACACCTCTCTAAGGATCCCAGTGGCTCCATTAGAACTGCGCATCTTGTCCCAGTTAAACAATGCAGGTGATGAGACCTTGGCAAAAGCTTGTGATATCTGAAAACAGTTTGTTTATGTCACTGTTCATTCAGCTTTAATCCTCCATTGAATCATAGTACTGCACTGCATATAAAGCAAATATTTCCAAAGCTCTTCTAGTCTGGCAGCATGGGTGAGGCCTGCCTTATTCTATCTAGTGGCAGAAATGGGCTGGTATTCACTCTTTCTCCCTTGCTACGTGGTCCAATGTATTGTCTACTTATGGAGGAGTTAATGGGCATGGCCCTAAGAAACAGACTGGGAGCAGCTGCTCGTCAGGGGAGATAGCCTGAGAGACTTTCCACTGATTCCTGTAAGCTACTCATTCCCACGCCTGTAAATACAATCAGCTACTTAAACCTTTTTCTTCTATATGTTTGTCTAATCGTATCACAATATATAGAAAGCTGTAGTTGTCTGAGGTGAACGTGTTAGCCTGTGCAGAGCCTGTTTTGTTAATGAATAGTATAATCTGCAAAATCAGGTGTCAGGGGGCTTAAAAGCTTGCTTTACGTGCTCTCTAAGTTGGATTGATCACTGTAGTGTCTCTTCGGATGCACAATTTGTTCAAGATTTTGAAATCTATCGGATGTTTCATTTTCAGTATACACAATTTAAACTATGCTTATGTTAAAGTAGATAATAATTGCTTGCTTGCTTATGTGTTTATGTAATTTGAAGCATTTAAAAAAATATGCTTTCCTTCTCTGATGGCTTGGTAAAGTTGTTTTTGAAATGCATATTCAAACCATAAAATGTTCTCCTAGAAGTTAGGTTAACTTAGGTGGAAAGTAAGAATGTTGCCTACATTATTTTCAAAACTACACAGCAGATACAGCTGACTGACTAATCAAAGAATTCGATGAGTTAAGCAGGGTCGTGAAACTCATAAGTGATGTATGTTGCACGCTTTGATTTCTCTATGATTTGGTCCTTCTCTAGGTCTTAAATTTGCATGTTATTGATGATGACATTCCGGAGCTAAATGAATATTTCCGTGTGACATTAGTCTCTGCAGTGTCTGGAGATGGAAAACTAGGTTCAACTCCTACCAGCGGTGCGAGTATAGATCCAGAAAAGGAAACTACTGATATCAGCATCAAAGCCAGTGACCACCCATATGGTAACAGTGATGGAGATGATACTGTCTTGTTGCAGTTAATTGTATAGTTCTAGCTCAACAGATAAAAACTTTGCTTAGCCTTGATAGCTGAGGAAGCAATGCCAAGTATTTATCTAGCTTAACATTAATTAATAATTTTTTACATGAGTGAAAGCTGAGTTATTTATTTTTGAGAATACTACAAAAAGGCATCATTGCTGCCCTGACCAAACAGGCAATGAGAACAGATAAACGTTGCATGTAGTTGATCCTCTGCAAATTTTGCTCAGATCAGAATTCCTGATGAAGAGAGACATTTCTGCATGCTTGTTATACCAGTAAGTGCCCAATACTATGACACTAAGACTCTTTTGGCAAGGGCTTTATTTATTATTTTGCTGTGGCTTTATCGGGGCTGATACGGGTATCAGTGAGGGAGGGGAAGATACACAGCACATCCCTGGAAATAGCATGATTGTGTCCTAAGGGCATATCAGTAATTGTTTCTTAATTTCAGAAATGTTAAATGTAAGTATAATAAATAAATTGGTTTCAATTTATTACCATAAATTTGGTGCAAGAAGCCATGTAAATAGTACCTCTTGTTTGCCAGGTCTACTACAGTTCTCGGTGGGGCCACCTCCTCAGCCAGGTGACGAAATGATTCTGCCAGCCTCTGCTGTGCCACATGTTACAACCAAAGAAGAAGTTGGACACATCAGATTACTGGTAGTGCGTGCACAAGGCCTTCTTGGAACAGTTCTGGTGGAATATAGAACAGTGCCGCTTACAGCTTCCAGTCCTAAAGACTATCAGGTATGGCCAGTGCCAAAATGTGTATTTATTTTAGGATTTAATTATTTTAGGTTTTAGGAGTTATTTGTCCTGGAGATAGCCTTCAGCTTGAGTATTTTAGCCCAGCTGTGATTCTTTTCATAGAAACACACATTTATGTGGTGATGTGAAAAGTGAATGTGTAATACTCTCTTATACACATCTGTGCAGTACTATGATTCAATGGAGGATTAAAGCTGAATGAACAGTGACATAAACAAACTGTTTTCAGATATCACAAGCTTTTGCCAAGGTCTCATCACCTGCATTGTTTAACTGGGACAAGATGCGCAGTTCTAATGGAGCCACTGGGATCCTTAGAGAGGTGTCAGTGGGTTTCAGTCGGTTCATACTGACTTAAGCAGAGTCATGAAAGTGAAATTGAGGGCAGCATGTCCTACTAACAATTCACTCTTGCTATTTTATGGACACTAATAGAAAACACGCATTAACTTTCTACAACACTGTGGTCCCACAAATCTTCAAAGAAATGTTAAATTCCTGCACTGTGGGTCAGGATTGAATTAATAGAAACAGATTAAGCAAAAGGAACAGAATGTGGCCAACAGCAGCTGCAAGACACTTGATTACAGCAGTGAACTTTATTGCTGTCTATTTAATTGATGTAGAGATAAGTTTGAGTTTCAACACCTGATCATTTTCCGATCTCAAAAGTAGCTGGATCTTTTATTTCAGCCCAGGACCGTCTACACTTCAAGAATACATGTAGATATACACTCATCTAATATATACATATATGTAAACATATTTCATATATTCTGTGAATTCAAACATATGTGTTCACATGGTGACCCCTGAACCGAGATACACACAGATCTACAAGCATCTATCATATCTCTTATTAGTTGTCAGGGATGCAAAAAACCTTGCAAAATTTAACAAAACCATGTGAAGAAGGAAACTCTCTCTATTATGAAACCAGTCAAGCACTGTCAGAAGGTGTTTTCCAGCAGGTTTGCAAAGGACAGGATGAATAGTTAATGGGAAGGTAGGGTTTACCTCTGATCTCTGCCAAGGAAGGAATGTGATAGTGCCACTGCTGTTAGAAAAATCGGTAACAGAGTAATTAATGCCAGTGGAATCAACCTGTGAGATAATGTAATTTATATACACATAGTCTAGGGCTCCCCTCGTACGCTCCACGACACAGGATATAGTGGAACCCTCATCAGCGGTCTGGAAGAAAGCAAGAAATCGATAAGTTCGTTATTGTCAAAGTAAAACAAA
>NW_020799144.1:14165415-14205118 GCF_003259725.1 Athene cunicularia
TTCTAGCTCAACAGATATAAGAGACAGTATATATATAAAATTATTTGACTTTTACCTCCTTTCTTTGCAGCACATTGTATTTCCTAGGAAAAGCCTCTGGTTTTGATTTAGTATTTTTTCTTAAGAGAATTGTCAATTCAGCAAGAAGGGATATTTGCTATTTTTGTTGAGTATATCAAACTTTATATGAGCATACTGGTGCATGTACAATTTAAGATTATGTTTGTACATGCTAGGATTAGTATGTGTTCAACAAAATAACCTGTATGTGTTGGTGTTGGCTTGTCTAACTTTGTGCAGAAAAATATTGATGAATGGAGATGCTCATAATTCTGTAAATTGAGACTTTTTTTTTCATAACAAAGATTGATCAGATGTTTTAAAAGCTTAAGTAAAGTAGATGTTTTGACAAAGGCAAACAAAATCAAGGTTCCATTTATTTTTTCATATGGATGAAAACATTAGACTTGAACGAAAATATGAAGGTCTTTCATGTTGCAGGCTGTTGTGGGCATGCTGGAATTTCATCCAGGAGAAAGATACAAGTACATCACTGTTAACATCACCGATAATTCTATTCCTGAATTAGAAAAAACTTTTAAAGTGGAGCTGTTGAACCCAGAGGGAGGAGGTAAGGCACATACATCAATCCATCGGTTGTATTTTAATGATCTCTGCTCATCCATTACAATCTTACCTTTCTTAGGTGTATAATTTCCCTGTTATTTCAAAAGACAAACAAACACCTCCACATCCCCTAGACAGCTGTGATTTTTCTTAGGAAAGAGCTGTTCTTTGGATAATTTGTTAATCATTGCTGGAAAGGAAACCACCAGCTCCAAAATAAAGTGTGCTATTACTATGCATTAGGTTATTTAAAGACCATTGCCACTTTTCACATTGCGTAATTTCACATTTAGTAATGAGAATTGAAATAATGTAAAAAATACGTATCTTCCATTTTTAAAAATTTATAAAATACTTAAGCCTAAACAGCCAAAGTGGGTTCTTCATCTGCCACGAGTGAAATCAGAGGAATTGTGATACATTGGCTCATACTTATTCAGCTGGATTATAGCAGTTTATAGACTGTGGGTGTTGAGAGGCCTAGGGAGTTTATCTGAGCTGGAGAGGTAGATGGTAACACTGTGAAAGAACAAGAAAAACACTCAGCGGAAATCCTGGTGTGAGGTGGTAATCTCGCAAGGGATGGTGAGCATCAGTGCTCCTGCCACATAAACCCACTCAGCCCTTACAGAATTTGTTCCCATTGGAAAAAAAAATTTAAGGGAGATTGTAAAGCCAGTTGGATGAAAGAAGGTAATTAGAAATGTTGGCAGCCATGAAGTGACTTTTTAACTGATGTTATTTTTTTAAGCAATGCAGAGAAGCAAGTGTGATGATGCCTTCTGGGAAGTTTTATCATACTACCTTGAATGTGGCACTATGATGCAACACAGTGATTAGTTTGATAAAAAACTTCAGACCTTTCATGCATGTGGACTTTTTTTTTTTTTTTTTTTTTTTTTTTTTTTTTTTTTTTTGTCAAAACACTTTCAGCTAACTTTGGTAATTCATAGGCAGATACCCTATTAACACAAACCCTCATTCTGGCCTTTCTAACACCACTGCAAGCACAAAACTTAGGTTAAAGTCTCCATCAGTTAAGCTTTCTGCAGATTTTTCCCAATTTCTGGCACGTTTTCACTTTGTGAGAAAATATTAGAATGAGAAAGTTTGGGAGAGTTTAGCCTCTGGGTTTTTTTTAAGATTCATGTTTCCAGGTTCTCCATGATGGACCTCATTTAGGAGCGAGAAAGGGGAAACACAAGGAGGGGACACAAAGAGGGAAAGAAAGAAAGAAAAGAGCAAACAGAAGTGTATGTGTTTTCTTTCCTTCTGACCTCCCATTGCTATTTCCAATGTCATGAATTAAATAAGAGGTGATGTACACAATACTTTTTCTGGCTTTTATCAGAAATCCTTTATACTTTCATATCCAAAATTGATGCCTTCCTAGATACTTCCCTCTCTTGTGTTGTCCAGAAATGTTTAAATTACTTTCTGCTTTCTCTTTATTTATAAATGTATATATGTGTGTATATCTGTATGTCTGTCATCTTAAAGTTGCTGAGCTCTTTAGAAATGATGGCAGTGGTAGTGGTGATGGGAACATGGATTTCTTCTTTCCAACTGTCCATCAACGTGGTAAGCATTTTTGATTAATATTATTTTCTTATTGCTAACTGTAATATCCATCATAAATTACTATACTGACATGACTTGTCGTAGTGTTATTTTACTTGCAGTTACAGGTGATTGATTTAGATTTATCATAAAGTTCTGTCAAAACATTCTTTTCCATTTTAATTTAGGCATAATTTCAATAGCAGTCAATGTCTAGTATAACACAGAAAATAACAGCTTCTATAAAATCAAAACTATATTCTTGTAAAATGCAATATAGTCATTCCAGAAGTACAGTTTGCAAAATTAATTTTGTTTGAAAATTGTCAAATTTTCTGGAGAGCAAAAAGCAATGACACTTTTTAAATTGAGGATAATTTAAAAAAACCCAAACTGATCGTATGCTTTGATACATGTTTTATCTCATTTTGATTCCCTGCATGTCAAAAAAGCTCTTGAAAAGTAGCTGTGTTAGATTTTTTAAAGGAATGTTTTGATTGTTTTTAAGTTCTTCTCTTTAAGTTCGTATTTATGTCATGACATACAGAAAACAAAGATAGCTTAATATTGAGAAAATTTAAAAAATACTAGATGCAGAAATGACATAAAATCTGAGGGAAAATCCTAATCCTGTAGCACTTCAAATTAAACCCTACAGACCTAGAAGTGTTATATGAGCAGCCATTATCCAAACTGAATAATTTATTCCCTCATGACAGCCTGATTTTTTTAAAATTTTATTTGTAAATGTAAAGTATTTAATTTTGAATCTGAGAGTAAGTCTGTGGTATAGCCGCTTTTTGGAGCTTCCTGGGTTTTTTTGAAGTGCTGTTTCCCTTTTCCTTCTTTCTAGAAATTGTTTTCTTAAGTGCCAGGTTCTTTCTCTCTCTGAGAAGCAAGTTATCTCACCCAAGACAATCCTTTCAGTAGCAGGATTTACTGGACTTGCTTTTTCATTCCAGCTTATGTTAGGATGAGACCGGCATTCATCTGGTCTATCTGCTTGCACTGCGGTCAACCATATAACTCCCCACCATCATAAATTTTCATTCATTAAACCTATATTTTTATTTGTTCCCCCCTTAAAGCATTCATATTTTATTATATTTTTTGTTACATAGTTCCATAGAAGGGCTGCCAGGACTGCATAAGTGAAAGTCAGTTCCTTATCCATGTGAATAGTTACCATGCATTTCAAAACAACAAAGACAAAACAGCACGGATACTCCAGTTGTGCTCCCCTTTGCATTTTTTGTAACTTATTTCTGTAGCTGTTTTCTTTTCACGTACGAAAAGATGCTAGAAAAAGTAACCCTTTTTGGAACTTGCATTTAACAGCTAGCTTGGGAATTGCATCCCACATCCTTGTGACTATTGAAGCTTCTGATGACGCTCACGGTGTGTTTGAGTTCAGTACTGAGTCACTCTCGGTAAACGGAACTGAGCCTGAAGATGGAGATAGCAGTATTGTGCTGCAGGTTAGAAAGCTTTGAGTCTCCTGTTGCTGTGCAGTCTCTGTTTTTACCAGGCATTCTGCAATGTTTTTGCCATAAATCTGTAGGGTTTGAAACAACTTTATCATGCACATCTGCTTTGCTGTTTCATACTGAGTTTTCTATTGTGTATCATTCAGACTGAAGCTAAAATATAATAATAACAATAATAATAATAATAATAATAATAATAATAATAATAATAATAATAATAATAATAATAAAAATACCCACAGGTTTAAAATTACTTTTACTTGTTTACATTTGAGGTACTACAATCTTAAAATAACCGTGTTGATACAACAAATACAGCAAACCTGAGATAATAAATATTACACTGTTTTTTTAAAACACAGATTTAGTTTTAACCCATCATGTCAATGTCTTTGTTTAATTCCATCTCATACTTTTATGTTTTTCTTTCTCATAGAACAAAAATATGCAGATCTTTATATTTTTCACTTAGGTTGTGAGAACGCATGGGGCCTTATCTCAGGTGACACTGCATTGGATGATAGTCTGTGATCCTACCAAAGACCTCATGTCTACAGATGGGAATGTAACGTTTGATGTTGGCCAAGCGAGAGCAAATATTACAGTACAGGTTTCTCCTGATGAAGTTCCTGAATTGGATAAGGTGTTTTCGGTTTTGATCATCAACGTCTCCAGTGGTCGCCTTGGAAATCATACTAATGCAACGTTAACTATTTTAGCTAATGATGATCCATATGGAGTCTTCATGTTTTCTGAGCAAAACAGACCAATAAAAGTTGAGGAAGAAGCAAAAAATATCTCCCTGACGATAATAAGGCGTGGTGGTCTCCTGGGTACAGTAATGGTGACGTACAGAACTATCGGCGATGATGAAAAGTCGCCGTTTCTTCCACCTGATGTTGTTAGAGCAATAGAGGGAAAAGATTACTTACCCATTACAGGTTACACGATCTTCACAGCCAATCAAAGTGAGGCCATAATATCTTTGCCTATTTTGGACGATGATGATCCTGAGAGGTCAGAATCTGTTTTTGTGGAGCTAAGCAGTATTGTTTTGATCGAGAAAGTACAGGATCGGCCAAGTAAGTACCTCACATACGTAAAACCTGCAATTTAAATAAGAAGGCTAGTATTTATATTTAGTAGAATAAAATGCAAGAAGTTAAGTTACAAGCTTTTTACCTCTGGCAGGCTCTCTATGGTTAAAAAAATCTCTTGGTTACCTGCCTTGTATGCTATTGGCATATATTTCCTTTAGCACAGTATTTTGTCAGGGATGGACGATCATTTCTTTATTCCTTTTGTATCACCTTGTCCAAGGTCTTTCAGGCCAAATACGTTACAATATTGGTTTTATGCACTAATACCTGCTAGTCTAGTGCTGTTTCTGTAAAGTTCATTATTAGGAAATAACTAATCTAGTTTTGCTCATTGAAAGCCAAAAAAGTCTTTTAAAAATTAACTGGTGTAGTATTACACTTGCGTGTTGCTTTTTTAGTGTAGAGAATGTTTGTTTCATCTCTCATACAGGTCGCTACAGACTGATTTGTGCTTCCGAGATTCTTGGCATGTCTAACTGCTGCCCCTGCTCCAGATTAGTCTTGATGTTAAGGGAAACTTCAAATATAATTCTGCTGGGAGGTTGAAACATTATTTAGATTTCATCATAGCAAATGCAAAAATGAAATTCCTCTGAATGGCATTGATCTTACTCCTGGCCTTATGGACAAATAAGTAAATATTTTCACAGTGCCTCACCTCTTCAAAAGAATTATGTCTTGTATGCTCTACAGCAGGGTAGAATAATAAGTTATAAAAAATCAGGATTTTTCTGCCATAATATAATTCAAACACTAAAAGTATGTTGGTGCAGTTTATAGTTATACTTTATCCCATTCTAAAAAAGATAAGTTTGTTGAAATATAGTGGTGTCTAAACACTAAACTCACATGTATGCCTGTGAACTCTACAGCCATAGACAACAAATGTCTCGGGCACCCCCTCACTGAGTTTTCTTTTTGTTTCAGTTGTAAATTCTCCTCGACTTGGATTAGTGGGTGAGACAATAGCTCATGTAATTATAAATGCCAATGATGATGCTTTTGGAACACTTCAGCTGTCAGCTTCAACTGTGCGAGTTGCTGAAAATTATGTTGGACCAATCATTAATGTGACCAGAACTGGGGGATTATTTGCAGATGTTTCTGTGAAATTTAAAGCTATGCCAATAACTGCAACAGCTGGTAAGAAATCAGAATAGCAGAAGTATCCCGTCTATGTTAAAAGTGGAAAGATCATCCTGTATGCTTTGAGCAGTCAAAACAAAGTGTATACTGAATGCACTATTGTGTAACAAGTACCAAAACCAGTGGGATATTTACTGACTCAGTTTAACAGATAGGAATCCAATCCCTATGGGATAGATCATGCATCAGCTTTTAGAAAGCTTTGAGACTTATCACTGAGGAATGTAGCAAGAGAAATGATTGAAGGAATGGGGGTGTTTGTTTCCCTAGTAGCCCACCACCTCTTCAAAAAAAGAAAATAAATAATAATTTTAAAATACTACAGCAGTATATGTAGCTACTGTTTACTCCTGGTTACATATTTAAACCCACCACACATTGTTTAGGTGAGCTTACTGGAGAGGAAGTTAGACCTGGAGATTCATCTGTAAAACCAGTTTGTCAAAAAAACAATCAAAGCCCAGGAAAACTTGAATTTCTAAAAATGGGAGGTGAAGTTCTCTAGTTGGTCCCTGCTATTGAGACGACACATGAAGAAAGGAGCAAACTCATGAAGTGTGCAGGGTCATAACCTCTAGACAGTTATAAATCAAACCCACTGTATTTCAGTTGTGTCCGGAATTGAATAGGTGGGTAGCACATGCTCTGAGAACTGGTATTTTAGTTCCCTTTTTTATGTAACAGACTTTTCCAAATAAGAGTGTAGCTAGATGGATGTCAGAGTATGCTTTCCATTAATTTCTGAAGCAGAGCTGTTATCTAATTTATCACAGTTGGTCATCTAGACGTTCTGAGATGTTTGCCTAAGTGAGGTCCACACACAAAACGTGCTCTTTACTAAAATTTACTTTGACAAAGGTGCTTCTGTTCGCTTTTATCTCTTGGAAAGTCAGACAGCAATTAGAAATCAAAGACAGAAACATCTTGGTATCGTGACCTTCTCAATGGAAGACAATAATGGACCTTTTGTAACTTCCTCTTGGTCTAACAGTAGAAACTCTGTTTTGGCCAAGCTGAGTTTTATTTTAATCCATCCAGATGTCTAAAAGACAAGTGGAAATAAAAAAAGACTGTGTTGTCTGGATCTGAAGATAAAGAAAAAACCCCATAAAAATATGGAGGAATGCATGTGTAAGCAAAAAGAGAAGATTAAGTATTACTGATGATGCTCAATACACTGAACCATAATGCATTAATATTCTGCATTTTTTATTGTTTGGTTTTTCTTCATCTACAAATCTAGGTGAGGACTACAGTGTAGCCTCATCAGATGTTGTCTTACTAGAAGGAGAAACAAGTAAAGCTGTGCCAATTTATATAATTAATGATATCAATCCTGAAGTTGAGGAATCATTTTATGTTCAGCTGCTGAATCAAACAACAGGAGGAGCCTTGCTTGGATCTTTGACTAGAGCAATCATAACTATTGAGGCTTCTGATGACCCATTTGGATCCTTTGGTAAATGAGTCTTGCTTGCATATTTTCTCTCTTCTTAACATTTTTACTGCAGATTGGGGTTGAGCTGTTACTGGGCAACTGAATGAAAACTTTCAGAAGACTAAAAGGAAGCCTGCATGATGACAGTAAAGGAAAAGATAAGGCAAACCAAATTAAAACATGAAAAAAAAAAAAAAAAAAAAAAGATATTGCAAGATTTTGGAATCTACCAATAAAGATAGATGGATTTACTTTTTAAAATTTAATTTATTTTATGGGCTTCATTTCTGCAATAGCTTTAAGCCAAAATCTGCATTATACAACTTGGTATCTTCTTTTCACTAGATAATCAGCCAAAGCAGATGTACAAACCGGGGGAAATTGGAAAATATGAAGAGAAATTAAATTACATTCTCTTATTTTCTGTCAAGTACTCTAGTTTTTCTTCTACCTGTTATTATTAATAAAATGAATTGTGTATACTTTCCAAAACTAGTTTCATTATGCAGGTTTTGAGAAGAGTTGTGGTGATTTCAAAAGTGTAACGATGTTTTAGAAATCTTTTTTGCTTGTTGGGTTGATTTTTTTTTTTTTTTCCTGCCTTTTCCTTTGAGTTACCCTTTTCTCCCTTCAGTAAACTACATCATTCCTTTTCTTCCATTTTGTCAGTGGAATAAGGTAGAGGAAAGAAAGAAAAAATGTCAAAAATAAATAATTCTGGATGGGTAATCAATTAATTCTTAAAGACTTAAAGTTTAATATGAGGAAGACTTTTACTTGAAACAATTTTAGGTGGAATACACTGATTTATTTCTTTAGTAAGTGACATGAAAGCTGCTAAAGAATCTCCTTGCTGGAAATAATTATGAAACTATTCATAATTCTAAGTCTTCTAAGAGCTTAGAAACAGTTCATGGTTTGTCTCCAACAATGGACGTGTTGGAATAAACTTTTTGGATGAGATCTTAATTTTCATGCTAATTTCCTCTGCAGGTGAAAATCTTAATAGTGAAGGTTTGCTTTTAAAATTAAACCTGATTAAAAGTGATTTACTTGTGCAAGTACATGCAATCAAATGTAATAAATTGATGTACTTTGGGAGCTGATGCATTTACTTTCAGTTTCATTGTTAATGAAATACGTCTCTCTGTGCTGTACTTCAGTTTTTCAGATTACTGAATTCACTGTGGAGGAGCCCGAGTTTGGATCAGTAACCGTAAACCTGCCAATAATCCGCAACGCGGGGACACTTGGTAATGTTACTGTTCAGTGGGTTGCTACCATTAACGGACATCCTGCTGATGATGACTTGCAGGTCGCCTTGGGTAATATTACTTTTGCCCCTGGGGAAGCCATTCAGATGTTGCTGTTGGAAATCCTGGCTGACGATGTCCCAGAAATAGACGAAGTAAGTAAAGCAGTTACATCTTTCTTGAGTAGCATTAAGAGTTATAACTTGCTATAGAAATATGCGCAAATTAAAACAAGGAATGTTCTGGCTGGAAGGTGCAAGAAGTTCAGATTTTACTTTGCTTGTGATTATTGTTAGAAATACCAAAAATTGTTTAGCTGCATTATTTCTTTTTTCTTTTTTTTTTTTCTTTTTGAGATTGTCCATGTAGAATTAACTCAGGCCTCCAATGGTGGTGCTATTGGGTTAGATGGCGTGGCAAATATTATAATACCTGCCAATGATAATCCTTATGGCACAGTTTTCTTTCATCAATCCTTATATCGAATTCAGGAGCCACTAGAAAGAAATTTGCTTGCAAATATAACAGTCAGGCGAAGGTTTGTATAATGTTTGCTTTATATATATCTTATTTTTTTGTTTGTTTGTCTTGACTATAATTTCAAATGTCATGCTCCTCTTGTATAAGTGTATCAAGTTCTTGATCTGCCAGCTCAACACATTGTTATTTCACACACATTGTTTTTGAACTGGATGTCTCCTTATTAGAACTGTACATAAAGTACTTAAAGGTCATATACATTGTAATGTACAACTGATGTACGTAGTGTGCTTGAAGTTTCATTTTTTCTGTTTAATGGTCAAATAATTTAAAGCTGCCCAACAGCTTGCCCCTGTGATTTGAACTGGAGGACAAAATGGGTCAACCCTTGTGGGATGGAAAGAAACAAGAAAAGGAAAACAGGTTTTATGCATGTAATGGGATATCCTGAGGATGCCTAGGAGGAAAGGTGACAGGGTTGGGTAGCACAGGCTTTTTCTCCCTCGCTATCCTTAACAAGACTAAGTTAATTCCTAGAAACAAATGTTTGCAAACATGCATTCTTAACAGCCTGCTACTCAAGCTATAAATAATCAAACTTGCTATCCACAAAAAAACGTCAGCTCAGTTATTCTGGTGCTGTCTTCAAGGGACTCTGCTTTAATTAGCTCTTTGGAACTTTTCAGCAGTTCAGAAAGGGCCAGTTGATTTTGTTCACTTTTATTCTTAACCCAGAAACATACAGAATATTTGACATACTTCATCAACTAACATTACCTTTTTATTTTAATGTCTTTTAGTGGGGGAAGGTTTGGTCAGCTGCAGATATTTTACAGCACTTCTGAGACTGATGTCGTAGCTCTTGCCATTGAGCAAGGTCAGGATATCCTGGCCTTCTATGAGTCTCCTCTTCAAGGAATTCCTGACCAACCATCCAAGACCAGAGTGAACGTGTCGGCAGCAAGTGACCCACTGTATGCCTGTGCAACTCAGTGCCTAAAAGAACAAGCGTGTACAGCCTTTACATTTTCCAGTGCCTCTGAGACTCCTCTCTGCCTTTGGCTGACATCAGAGATCAGCCCATTAACTAACACTGCAGGATTCTGGTCCTACAAGAAAAACATCACCAGTGCATCTGCTCTTTTTAGCACACAAGCCATCGCTGGTAGTGATTATGAATCTGTTACAAGACAGTGGGCCATAATGCAGGAAGGGGAAGAGTTTGCAAATCTCACAGTTACCATACTCCCTGACAGTCTGCCAGAGTTGGATGAGAAATTCACTATATCCCTTTTAAAAGTTGAACTATTGAACATCTCAGCCAGCTTAAAAAACCAACCAACTATAGGACAGCCAAATACTTCCACAGTTATCATAATGATGAACGGTGATGCGTTTGGAGTGTTTAAGATCTACAGCGTAAGTCCCAATGCGACAGAGAAAGGTCGGTATATTGAAGTAGAAGAACGTCCTCAGACCAATGTGCAGCTGATGGTGCATAGGACAGAAGGCAGCCTGGGACAGGTGACAGTGGAATGGCGTGTGGTTGGTGGAACTGCTACCCCAAACTTGGATTTTGTAGGCGTTGGTGAGATTCTGGTGTTCGCTGAAGGTGAGGCAAAGTTTTGCACTAGTTTCTGTTTTATAAAACTAAAGAAAAGCAAAAGGAACCTGAGGAGCACTCAATCCTCTGGACATTTTGATAAGTGATGTCTTATTCTTAGATTAAACCTCCTTGAATGCTCAGGATACATATTCAATAGAATAGAGTTCATTAGCACATAGCACTATGTTGCAGAACACACGCAGTGGTAACAGAACACAAAAAGGTGAAAAGAATAAAAACCTAAGTATTTTTTAAAGAAATCCTGCAGTGTCCATTATAAAGATTACCTTTTAACCAAATAAATAAGGAATAATAATGCTGAAGATAGTTGTTACATCAAGGATAATAAAAATGAGAATCAGACCTAACCAATCTTTTGTTAACCTTCAGTCAGTATGGTGCTAATTTTTCATTATGTCTCTTTCTAGATTCTGAGATTGTACTGATTTCATAATGGAACATAACAGCATATTAAAAAAAAATTAAATTGAAGACAGGATGAACAAATCAATGGCAGACATTACTGACAGATATATTCTATCTGTTCAACGTCTGAGTTTATTGAACAGCTATTTTGAAAGCAATATATGAGAGTGTAGTGGAAATTCTAGTGTGCTAGCTAGCTAAACCATCTGAACACAAAAGGAGAGTTGCCAGCAGTGATTCTGAGGCTGAAATGCAATTACATTACTGGTTATAAGTTTAGTAAAAATGGTTTTCAAAATATATTGAAATAAAATATATCAAGAAATAGGTGTATCTTGTAAACTGATATTCTCATAGTCCTAAAACACAGGTTATACACATGCACTGAGCCAACAGGATTGTGTTGTAATTTATAATGGATTATAGACACTGGTAACTGATTGCATTTGCTGTTTACATGATCATTTGATAGTCCAAAAGATGAGTAATTAACACAATGGCAGCCTATTTTAATGTATTCCCTGGCCCAGTGAATAGTTTCAAATTGAGTAGACAGACTTGTGCATATAATTAATCAGAGAACTTTTACACTTAGTAACTTTTTTTTTAACGAGAATATTCTCCTTTTCTAAGTTAAATTTGAAATTCAGAGAATTTAAAATGCAAATAAAGAATTCTAGACATTCATAAATTATGCCTGCATTGTTCATTGCTACACTGCATCTTTAATAATTTGGTAATTACATTGCCCTAACGTCACCTTTCAATAGAAATTGAATAAAACTTCATAATGATATTCGGTTAACTTCTAGACAGGTAAATAATTATATATGCTTCATGTCCTTTTTTACGTTTGTAAGTATTTCCTACAAAAGGAGATGATGAAGTCTTTTCAAAAGGGGATATGCATGTACACACATAAGTATCGATATGTTCTTCTCCTTGTAGGGGAAACAAAAAAAACGGTCATGCTGACGATTTTAGATGATCCAGAGCCAGAGGATAATGAAAGTATCATAGTCAGCCTGGTCCATACTGAAGGCGGGAGTCGGATTCTGCCCAGCTTTGACACTGTTACAGTGGTTATTCTGGCAAGTGACAATGTGGCAGGAATTATTAGCTTCCAGACAGCCTCAAGATCTGTTATTGGGCGTGAAGGTGGGTTCTTTGTGCTGACCACCCTCTGTTTAACGTTAGCTTTCGTCCCCCTGACTCCTGTTGATAGTGACTCTCAGGGATTGGTGGTGTCACTGTTCAGGGAATGGCAGCAGAGAGAAGATAGCCAAATACTTGGCATGTGTTTCTTTGAATTTTTAACTCTCGAAAGCGTAGCACTGAAATGAAATCTGTGGAAAAGGTACACCGTTTCTAAAGCCATTTCATGTGTCGTCATCTCCGCTTTCCTTTTTTCTGAAGATCATGTCTTGCTTCTATTGGTATTGAGTTTCAAAGCTCCTTTTATCATTTCTTGTCTTACTCATTCACACCACATTCCAGAACTGTATATAATGCCCATCATACACATATTAGTAGTCACAAGCAAATCTCATCGATCAGTGACTTACAATTCACTTTAAATCTTCTAGAAAATATTCCCCCAGGAAGATTAGGATCACAACTTCCCTCTTCCTGGCTCAATAACCTGCTATTTTAAAATTTTCTGTTTATGCTTTTTTACAGTATCTAATTTAAGAATGTTTCAATCCTGCTGTCATCACTCAGTCATGACATTTGAGAAAGATCAATAATAATTTGATATGGACCAAAGGTTTCTACTGGTGCTTTAAAAGAGCATGATGATCTAAGGTTTGATGCAGTTTTGCATAGGATAATATCAGTACCAATGGCGATTGCTTTTGGCAGCCTTTGCTGGAATCTCCAACATGTAAACTGATGGGCAGGGAGATTTAACGAAACAGAAATTTGCTATTCAGGAATTGTGCATGGCATTTTATGTTTGAAGAAAAAAGCCTTTCTCAGCCAAATGTGTTCTGTTTTTTTTCCAGAAATGAAAGGACACCATAACCTTTTTTTTTTTTAAAAAAAAAAATAAAAATCTAGATATGGTTTCTGTTAATGCTGTGCTGGTGTGTGCCCAGTTTTTGTTCTTTGTTCTCCCCGTTAACAGTTCTGATCCACCTGCCAAGCCATCTGCAATCTGACAGGCTAAGAGTTGTTAATGGGCACAAAGAATTAATACAAACTGTCTCATTCCCAAAGGTTATGATGACCCTGAATGCTTTCCACTGGTTAAATATTATTCATAGCATGCTAACAAATGCTGGCCATTTGGACCTGAAATACTCTAGTTTGGAAATTACTTGATTCCAACTCCTCCAGCTTGTGCAAAGCAATGCATTGTCTTAGAGAATGAAAACTCAACCAAACTAATTCCCTTTGATTAAAAAAAAAAAAAAAAAAAAAAAAAAAAAAAAGAATGAATACAAATACTGCAGTATTTGTATTTCATTTTCAGTATCAAGTTTTTTGTTCTGAAAAGAAAATTTGTCAGACATAAATCCAAACATGATTATCTTTTATATTTACTGTATTATTAAACAATATCTGTCAAGAAAATCTGTGTTATTTTCAAGCTCTGTATATTATTTACCACCTTCCTGAGGGCAAGGGTAGCATTTTAGTACAGGCAGAGGCTTGCAACAGTCGTGTGGCTGTGACTGTATTAGAGGAAAATGCACTTCAGTAGCTTGAAATAAGGAAGAAGAGGAAGATGGCTGAGGCCCCATCCTTCTCCCTGATAAATAGAAATCTAAAGATATGGATAACATGGTTAAATACTTAAAAACTTAAAACAAACAAAAAAAAAGAATTTAGCCTAATAACACTTTCAATCTTCAGAAATCATTTAGTACTTAGTATTTCTTTCTGGAGAGGGATACCAAAGATTTTGTTAAAGCTGACCAAGAAGCCTGGCTCAGTAATTAACTACTTGGCATCTGTAATTATGATGAATTGTACTCCAGGTTTCTTCTTAGTGTTTGAATTAGAGTGTAACAGGATTCTGCATCATAAAGCATTTTGTCCTAGTCTTCAGTGAAAATTAATTGTATTACATAATTTGCATTAAAATAAGCTTTATTTAAATTATGCGTTCTGCAATTTTACTAAAGTAACCATTTTTTTTGTTAAATATTCATTTGTTTCTAATGAATGTGCAAAATTCTCAAATAGGATAGGATGGATTTCAGTGCAGCGTTAAACAGTATGATAAATTAGCCACAGGACAACCTGTAAACTGTCAGCCTGTCCTCAGATATCTGACTGTAGAGGCAGAATCCTTGTGATGTCAGTAAATTTTAAATTCTTTTATTCTCTTAGAATCAACATGAAACAACTTAAGACAAAAGATATGAACATTGGTACATCCCCTAGGCTTAACTGAAGTTTGAAATGTGGAGGCTAAATAACACATGCTAATCTATTTATTTGAAAATAGGTGTATACAAATTTTGTATTACTTCAGAATTTTAAATTTTAATTAATGATATTAAGGTCTCTTGAAATTCGTTGTTCATATCTCTCCGATTGGTAGCCAATATATGTGTATTTCTCTAATATTTCCTTACCAAAAAAAATGTTTATAAAATACTCAAATTATTCCTGGCAGTTTTAGCAATACAATACAAATTATATAGCACTATAATATACTAGAATAGCCACATAGCATCCTAACTTGATGCTCTTTAAATTATGTAATCAGAGAGACTAGCTGTGCTGCTCATTTCCTCATTTCCTTATGCCATGGAATAAGAAGTGACACAACACATCTTCTCTTTCGGTTTTGCAGATGTATCTCAATGTTTCTCAATAGGGTTGCTTCTGAATATGTACATAACGCAAATTAGAAGATGGAATTTTCCCCAGATTTCACAACAGTGAAAAAAATTCAATTCAGTTTATAGCAATACTAGTAAAGACTTTTTCACTCAATTGGGGATGGAACTTAGTCTGTCAGATTTCTGTTTCTGAATCACTAAATACATCTCCACAAAATTTGTTTAGTTCATTCTTGAGTAAGCAAAAGAAATCTCATGTTTTATTTCCAAGCAAGTCAGCGTTACAGATTTCTGCATATGTAGTGCGTTTGAAAGACAACTCAGCACCGTACATACGGGCAAAATCAAATTCCATGCACTCGAAAAACACTGCTGATGTATGGGTGCAATACACTTATATATTTTAGATAGACAGTTGCCCTCTAATGTGAACGTATTGCACAATATTTCTGATTTTACCTGCTGGTCTATTTCATACTGATATGTTAATTTCACGTCCCATATTTGAAATAATACTATATAAACTACATAAATTTTATGGATTTATGTAAATACTTAATATTATATAAATTTTCTGAATTTTACAAAGATTTCTAAGGAGTTTATGCTCTCTAATTAAAGTGCCCACTGGGTTAAATGTTATGAATGTGAAAAATACCATGATTGCATCTTAGAGATGCACATTGTCAGTTGATGCTGATTATCCCAGAAATTATAAGAAATGGTTAAAAAATTAAATTTTTTAAAATTAAAAACTATTAAATAGGAATGTTTTTGTTTTCAATACTTTATTTATTGAATTATACATTATTAAATATCAACATTTTCTGGATGTTTTCTTTCCTAACGCTGATGATTATTTCTAAGTTCAAACTCACATAAATGGAACCTATGGGTGATTACAAGCATTTTTCTCCATGAACTATGTAAAGTTGCAAGACACTGCAAGTGTTAGGGGAAAGTACATTACTTTCCCATTAGCTGGAAAACTGTGTTATAGCTGGTACGTGCAGCATTTACTATTTTCTGTAGTTCACAGACAGGTATTGCTCTTCTGTTTGTGCATGTTTTGATGGCATTTACTTTCTGTGTTACTGATCTGTACCAGGTTCACTCATATTTTGATTGTTCTTTTCAAGAGTGAACTAAAACCAGCAAAACCCAGGAGGAAAGAGTTTAGGTTTGGGTTTTTTATTTCAGGATTACAATCAAATGTGTTTGTTATATGACTGCTGTGAAGCTCACTATTAAAAATATTAATGTCTTTCAGAAAAATTATTTTAAGTGTGGTTCATATTTTTGGCTTCTCATTTTTATCATTGACATGTAGGAGGGGACACCCCAAAATATTACATGTTATCCTTTGTTCCTAGGAGAACAACTACAGTTCCATGTTGTAAGAACTGCTCCAGGACTGGGAAATGTTACTGTTGAATGGAAGATAGTTGGGCATAATGTAAAACAAAATTTTGAAAACTATTCTGGAATACTCTTTTTTCCTGAGGTAAGTCCATAAGCAAAGCTAATGGCTACAGAAGAATATTGTCATAAGAACTGAGCTGAGAAAATGAGCATGCTTTTATAGCAGTATTTGATTCTTGATCTGATTATTCACTCGCTCTACTCTTGGAGTTCTAAATTGGAGAGAGTTTTAGTTTTTGATACTTTACATTTCTTAAAGATGTTCAAAATACATTATGATACAGTGGTATCACTTGCATTTTATAGAATAATGACTAATGGGTTTATCAATAAAATGAACAGGAGACACTGAATGCAACCCTGTACGTTCACTTGCTGGATGACCACATTCCTGAAGAAAAAGAAGAATACCAGATCATCTTATACAACATCAAAACAGAAGGTAAGGGCAGAACTACAGCCTGCTATATCTTAAAACTACCACTTGGTAGTGTAATATTTTCATATGTGTTAAACCATTTTGGAAGTATAGGACTAAGCATTCTGCAGCTGGTGTGAACTATACAGAGTTCCTTCATGGTTTCTTGAAACAGGATTGATCTTTATGTGTGCATATGTGAGTGTGTGCACGTATATATATATATGTGTGTGTGTGTGTGTATAAACAAACCCCACAGTGTCTTTGCAGTTTTCCTTAATTGATGTTAAACCTTATTTGACTCTACCTGTTTGATTCAGTGGTTATTTTCTTCCCTTTAACTGAATACAAACTTGAACATACTAATGTGTTCTGGATACAGCTGCCATGAAATAAGCAGATATTTTTCATCTTTTAAAGCAAACTTGTCATGCCGCAAGCTGACTTTCTGATCTGTCTCTAAATTCCAGGAGGTCAGAATATTTTATTCTTGCCATTCAAATTATAATGAAAAAAGAAGCATGAAATTACATCCCTCTAAAAGACCCTTTGTTTAACTGAAATTAACGTCAAAACACCAAACTAACTTGACATACGTTGTGTTGCTGATAGGTGCCTTACCAACTTGCCACGATCATTGGTTGGCTCTTGTAATCTTGTAATCCATCAGGATAAGCATAAATTAATACACCAACAATTATTTACCTAGGCAAAACTTGGAAAAGGGAGTAATTCCTTAATGGAACGATTGAGAAGTTGAATATAATTTTAATTTTTGGAGTTAATTCCTGGGAAAACTTTTGCTTTCCTTTTAAATAAAAGTTTAGGGAAGTTGGTATTCAGCACTGGCCCGTTAAGTTTTGTCATTTCTTAATACATTTTTATGTCTCTATACTTTGTATGTATATAATTTCTGTTGTGATTGTGTGTTCCTGTATTTGTTATTGAATGTAAATATGTATGCACTCCACACCATCAATAAACTTCAGAGAGCACACCATGTGTTAGGTTTAATTTCATTTTCACTGTTACTGTCATTTGGATGTAATAGCAGCAGTAATATAAAAATAAATCAGTTGATAACACTTGATTCACTGTAGTCCATTTATTCTTTTTTAGGAGTCTCTTCTTCAGGTGCTGCTGTTTTGGATAGTCAAGGATATGAAGC
Organism: Athene cunicularia; assembly: GCF_003259725.1. NCBI lineage: Eukaryota > Metazoa > Chordata > Aves > Strigiformes > Strigidae > Athene > Athene cunicularia. The sequence continues at coordinate 14,183,344 of NW_020799144.1, forward strand.
TGTTCTGACAGTAGAAGCTAGCGATGAACCACATGGAGTCTTGAATTTTGCTTCCCCATCCAGGGTAGTTTTAATTCCAGAGGAAAACAAAACGGTTCAGCTTTTTATTAACAGAGAATTTGGATCTCTAGGTTTGTATAACAACTCCAAGAGAAATGAAGTTCTTTTTTCGTAAATTTTAGGCAAATGAAAGCCATGACAGGGAGGCTGGAAATTTTGAAAGATATTGGATACAGTTGTTACCTTCAGAATTTCTAGGCTTCTTACTGCAGGCTTAGAAACTAAGTATTAATTAAAACTGGAGCCATAGCCCTCATTTCCACAGCAAGGAGTGTGTGAGCTGTGACGTAGCTAGTAGGCTGTTAGGGTTACTAGCTTTATGTCTAATGGGTCTGTCTCAAAGTGTTAGTCCTCCAGAAGAAATTAGAAACATATGAGAAAATGAGCTTTTATGGAATGATCATTCTCACGTATTTCCCCTCTAAACTTCCAGAAGTTGGGAGTTTAGGAATGTCCCATGGTAAAAGTTGCATTCAGATCACTGAATTCAGTTTATGTCTCCTCTGAGAATTTCTTGTTCCTTTCAAAATCAATTTGTCTATCAACATCCATAAAATTAAGTGCTGCTTAATTTCAGAATTCATTAATGTGCTGTGTGCAAAATATTTTTTATGTTTGTTGCCCGAGATTTTCAACTTACATTGTGACATAACATGAGTAATCATTTCCTATTTACTTTTTTAGACTATATTTAGACCTCACTGGTAATTCCTCTTAGTTTCCTTTGTTGTATCTGTTTGGAAGTGAAGTGACCATTTACAATGAATATTCAATATCTGGACACACCACAGATTTGTAGAGGCATTTTAAGGTTTACCCATTTCTTTTTTAATATCAATCAGTATCTAATTTACTTTTGGAGCACTACTCAGGAAACTAATGCTTTATGATAATCCATAATAAATATAAGATCTCTTACTTAAATTAAAGTCCATCATTATTTATTAAAGCTGAGATTCTTTTGTACTCTATATTTTATTTCATATAGACTAGCTTTGAATTTCCTCTGTCATTTTATCTCCAGGATGACTCTCTTTAAATTTGCAACTTGATTTACCCTGGCAGATCAGTGAGACATGGCTTTATTATAAAAAAATTGTCAATTTTTTTTTCCCTTGGTAAAATATACCAATGTGTCCCCTAATTTTTATTCTTTATTGAAGTCTATGTTAATGTGCCTGGGAAGGAGACTAGATTTATTAAACCGTTATTTTCCAGCACTGCCTTTAGTGCCTTTCTTAGGTATCAGTCGTTCCTGAAACATTCTACTTCCCTTGGCACCAAACCCGATATTAATAATAAATTAGATGTCCCGGGTAGTACTTCAGCCATGTAACATTTGCAGTCCACGGCACCTCAAATATCTGAATACATTTGGTCCTGATGCTTTTTGAGTCCTGTGATGCTGGACAAATCATTAAAGGCTGGACTGAGAGCACATTAAAAAGAGTAACAAAGGTCCATTGGCTCCAGATTAATCTTCTAATCCTTCTGTTTTACAGTTAGGCTTTTCATTTTGCGGATGAGCATTTGATCTCTTTTCTTTGTCTATTCCAGTGAGTGTTATATAAGAATTGAAAAAGGTTGTTGTGTTGTTGTTTGTTTGTTTTTTTGTTTTGTCACAAATGGAACAGGTGCTATCAACGTTACGTATGCCACAGTTCCAGGATTGCTCACCTTAAGTAATCAGACAGAAGGGGCCCTGGCTGAACCAGGAGCTGATTATATAGCTGTTTCTGGCTCACTGACCTTGGAAGAAGGAGAAACATCAGCTGCCATCAATGTTACTATTCTAGAGGTAAACTCTAAACCCTTTCATTCTATACTGATCTGTATGACATCAGAAGAGGAATATTTTGGAATGTAAAGCTTGCAACCTGTATATTATTTGAAGTGATAGATTTCATTGTCATTTACAAGGACAGTTTTTATCTTAACGTTAAAATCACAGAAGGACAAATAAAAGAAAATCTTAACATTAAAATCACAGAAGGACAATTAAGAGAAAGAAGCTCTACCTATGCCTAAATGAAATTTAGTTGTCTCATTAAGACTTTACTCTCTGATATTCAGGATACCATTATTAATTGTTTACTACCAGGCTCTTACTTTCTCAGTGGTTGGGGTTTATGCCTTTCAAGTTGGGCAGAAATTTATTCACAAAAACGGTTTAGTGTCACCACGGACTCTTTTTCATGAAACGTGATGTCTTACTTCATAATTCATTCAAGGTAATCAATTTTACACCCAATAAAAGTATTTCAGGAAAATGGAAAAATAAATCAATTCTCGTCTTGCTATAATATTAGAGACTTGTAGCGTGTTGCTTTTTAGTGACTTCTGTGACAGTTTCTTAAAGGAAAAAGGAAGGGGGATGTACTGAATTTGTGTTTTGCAGGATGATGTACCAGAGGTGCAAGAATTCTTCTTGGTTAATTTAACTGCAGTGGAACTCATCATGAATCATTCAACTTCATCCCCTCCTAGGCTGGGTAAAACAACTTATACAGAATTATCTTTGTATTTTCTTTTATACAAATTGCATGCAGATTATATTACTCATTATTCCACTTTCTTGCCAACTATGCCAGTATAAGACAGGGTATTCTGAAAGAAACAGTGTAGAATATCAAACATTTTCACTATTACACTTGCTGCTTACTTTTTTAAGCTCTGTAAAAATGATAAGGCAATTTTCATGGAGGAGTTAGTAATTAACAGTTGGAGAGCACAATTATCTGAGAAGTTTTATTGGGAGTGTGTTAATCTGATTTTCATTTCCAAGCACATAATGGAAACAAAATTGTCTAAAAAATTGCTTTATGTGATTACTTTGTTCGCTCTTTTAAAAGTCTCTTTATATTACCCTTTATCAGATTTACTTTTAGGAGCCATATCCTGTGATTTTTCTACTCTTCCAGTAAATCTCATTTATCATTTGCTTAGTTAGCTCTTCATTCTGCTTCTGAATTCAGTAGCATATCTGCCTTTGGCTTTAAAGACAGTTGGATTATCCTGTGGTACTGGAGAGAGTTATACTGCTTATTTCTAACATCTTCTTTGACTCTTTTCCCTTTTCTTTGCATGCCTATAGAAGTGACAGAGTTAATTCGTTACAGATTGAAAGGTAACTTGCAAGACTCATTGCTGATTTGTAGAGACTGAGCTGTGATTAGTCAGGTCTAAAATCTAAACCATAAGAAGAGTAACGTATAAATACAGAGGATTTTTCTGTACTAGACTGTGCTGAGTGCTGTATAGTCTCACCTTCTGTCATAACGGGTTGTCAGTCTCTTGAATCCTGACTGTCGAACCCTGCTGTCATATCTGCATCGGGTTAAATGTCTTTAGGATGAACAAATGATAGTTTTAATCCATGAGGCAAAAACCTGTCGTCACTGTAAAAATGTCACTACAAATTCTGTTATCAGACTATTTTCTAACCTTGTTTCCCCCCTTGATATTTTTTCATTTGTTATGATTGACACTTTAACTCCCCCTTGGTGCCGTGCATTTGTTTAGGATTAGAACTCCAGCAATTCCATAGCCTATACAAGATACCTGAAGTATTTCTAGGAAGTGTCTTATATCAAGAGAGGGTGTTCCACACATGACACAGGCACATGCAGTCAGCCCCGCACATCTGGAATATATTGCACATGCTGTTCCTGTCATGGCCAATGGCATGCAGTATCTGGAGCGAGTCTGGTATGTCTGTGGCGTAGAGTTGAACACACTGAACTGAAGTCACCTTTATTTCTCATCGGAGGTTTCACTGATAAGCAGCAGAAACAGCGAGGGTAAAGATGATTGTGTTGTTTTCTCCGTGCTCCTCTTGCTCCCATCTTCTAGAAAAGCTGGAAGAAAGAGCCTGACTCAAAAGTGCAAGAAATTAAAAAAAAAAACAAAAAGAAAAAAAAATGATCAACAGTTGAGAGTAATGAAGGAAAACAGAATAAACTTAATCAATACAAGAAAAATCTAAACTGGGGAAGGAGGACTGGGGGCATCGGGGCAGGGAAAGATGCCAGACATGAAATAAGGGGTCTGATGTTGAAAGTGAAGTTTTACAGACCCTGGGTGAACTGATCTGACTCACACACAAGGGAAAAATGCAGGTTAGGAGTGCAGCTGAAGAGCCTGTAATCACTCCCCCTGGATTTCTAAACCCCAAGAACATTTCTGTTGTTTGTGTAGAGGTTTTCCAGCTACTGATGATTTCCATCACTACCTCATGGTGATCACTTTGGATTCATGACAATGACCTTTTACTTTTACTCAGTTTTATCTGAATTGGTAGAAGTTTTTCCAATGGATCTAAATATAGTATATTTACTACAGACTCAGTGAAGTCAGTTTGGTTGTAGAAATTGTCATTCTTTCCTTCATTTCTTTTTAAGTCTTATTAAAAGTAAGTTGATGTAAATTAAGGTAGGCATGCAGTGCTGTTGTCTGAACAAATTAAGGCACTATTTCCTTAGAAGAATCAAGTTCTGACTGCCAGGTTCTGGTCTCTGAAATTAGTGGACATTTCTGGCATTAATCTATTCAGTGTTTCACAGTGCAATTCATACAGTAATCTTTCAGAGTTATTGTGAAGATACATCTTTATGAAGCAACAGAATATTGCAGTACTGCATATAATAAAGTACTAATAAAGAGCCTAAAAAGAAATCAATAATTCTGTATCTGTAGCAGAATCTGGGGTGTGTGCAAGTAAGGTTTATGATCGGGCACTGAAACATGAATAGGAGATGAAATATTGCATCATTTATTCTTTCTTACTTATTTTCCCTCCCCTATTCAGAATGGCACAGTCTGCAGAATGTTGAATGTCATCATAATAAACACACAGAGTGAAGATAAATTAAGATCCCATGACAAATCTTGCTTTTGGTATTTCCTAATTTTTCTGTGCTATGATTTGCTGTCTAAATTTTCTTTAGTCTTTTTTTGTATGCATTAATAAATGTAACAGTGCTAATTCAAGGCACAGTGTTGCCGTTCACATAGCAAGGTAGTAAGGACAGATTTTTTTTTCTTTGAGCTTTTCCAATTATCTTGCCCACTACCATTTTCTCTTCCACATTTTGGAAACAGAAATTGATGTATTTCTTGTACAAAATTAGTAGATATTTAAGAAATGCTTCTGTTATTCTCAAAAATCCTGAAGAGGGACTTTATTGTTATCTCATTTTTCTCCTTCTGTTTTCTATTTTAGATGTGGAAGGTTTAGCTTCTCAAATCATTATTGATGCTAATGATGGAGTAAGCGGAGTAATAGAATGGGAAAGTACCAAGTAAGTCTTGTCTTCTTGAAGAACTCACTGTGCCAGTTAGTGATTGAGGTTGCCCAATTATATTAATTTTCAGTTAACAGTAAAATTCCTATTAGAAATAGGTCCAGATCTTTGAGATGGCAAAGCATCATTCAGTTAAGTAGAACTGGAAAGTGTAAGATAATTCCGACACTGAAAAGCAACATTTACAGTATGTTTATTCAGAAATCTTTGGCTACTGTGTATTTACTTTCACTCCTGTCCTTTTATATTGTGAACTTGCCTCACTTCTCCAGCCTCCATCCAGTTTTCCAGGCCTCCACATCCATGGAAGCATCCCCTGGCATCTCCCACATCTTTTTCTCTGATTAATTTCCAGGAGCTAGGAAGAAGGCATCCATGAACATGGGCAGGCTTAATCTGCCACTAATAAGCAGGAAAAAAGCACAACTTCCTATAGCTTAATTCCATGTAGATAAGAAACAAAGGTAAAAAGGTTGTATTAAGCAATTGTAATGATGTTGGTACTGTAAAGATGCCTTGTTCTTATAAAGCAGAGGGAATGATTTGAAGTGAAAATATAGCAACTACGTACCATCTAAATCAAAAGAGCACTGAGAATTTTTCTTGCTTTTTGTTTTAGTTTTGAAGTCAACGAATCTCACGGGAACCTGACAATAGTGGCATACCGAAACAGGGGATCGTATGGCAATGTCTCTGTGTTTTTTTATGCCCAAAATTTGGAGGCACAGCTGGGTTTGGATTTTAGTGTGACCTCAAGGGTAAGAGCAAATTCTAAATCTAGTCCTTTTCATTCCTTCAACTTCCTCAATAGAATGTCCCCTGTGTATTCTGCAGAATGATCGGTAATGAAGCTAGATTTTTTCAACTTGTTTCAGTTTCTTTGGTCATCTGAATAGAGTGAGATAAAATTAGTCATCGTCTTTTCATTTCTTTTTAAATACTGAAGTATTTGTAAAATATTAGACAGTTGTAAAATATCAGACATCTCAAAGACAATTTTGTGTAGAAAAGAGCATATACTATTTCATAGAAGGTTTCATATTTTTTACAGCAGAACTTCTGAAGTAAATTGCTCTTGCTCATCCTCATTCTGCAATGTGCTAAACTTTTTTACTTCTGTTTCAATCGATTTACAAGGGACATCAAGATCATAGCTCTTCTTTCCTCTTTTTCCTTCCTATTTAAGACAATTCTGTTTAACTTAGTTGAAAAATTCTGTGTGTATTAACAGCTGTTAAGTATTCAATGCTTTCTGTGTTTCAACACTAGACTCTTTTTTTTGCTGATGGAGAAAGGAATAAATCCGTTGTTGTTATGATTTTTGATGATGATATTCCTGAAGGTGATGAGAAGTTCCAGTTAATTCTAACAAATCCCTCTCTGGGACTGGAATTAGGGGAAAATGCAACAGGTAAAACTTAAGTTTTGATGTTCTCATTCTTTGGAACTGTGTGACAGTCATTTTAATTTCATTCTTCTGAATAATCATATTTCAGAAAACGCCATTTTCCTGCTACGGTAGATGTTTATACTCGTTTGGAAGGTTCTTAAACATCCCTATGAAATCTATTCAATTAACAAGTTAATATGTAAAATAAGGAATCAAAACTTGCAAAAGTGAGCTTTTTAGTAAGAGGGTCTAGATACTTTCTGTCTAGTAATCTTCCTAGATAAAGTAAAATACTTACATACTCTCTTCGAGTAATAATCATGGATGTAAAAGCATTATATATATACACAAAAGGAAGAATGGATTTGTGTTTATATGGGGTTTTTTTGTATATATGTACAATTTTATTTTACTATGTTAATAAAGAATATTTCCATTATTTATTTCTCAAAAGCCACAATTACTATACTTGCCAATGATGATGGCCATGGAGTTTTGTCTTTCAATAACAGCGATCACTTCTTCCTAAGAGAGCAAACAGCTCTCCATTTGATGGAAAGTGTTGCAGTATTAAATATTATTAGAGAACCTCCTCAGGGGATATTTGGCACCGTGACTGTTCAGTATCTTGTAAGTGAAATTAATTCTTCAGAGCCATCAGTGGATTTGACCCCTTCTCAAGGATATATTGTGCTGGAAGAGGGAGTCAGATTCAAGGTAATATGATAGTTATTACCCAAGAAGTGAAGAAAGCTTTTTTGAAATTTTGAAAGATTTCAGAAATGTCTGTGTCTTTTCTTGCATTTATTTTTTTTCTTATGTTTTCCTTTATTTTCAGAACAAATTGAGTTGTGGGAGTGCATAAAAATTAAATGTGCTTTTCTGTAGGTATTTCTCTCTTTGTAACAGTTGAGGTAAAGTGAAAATAATATAATGGTTATATAATGTTTCTGTTAGGATGGGGACATTTCTTTATATGTATTCATCATGTAGCTGAAACACAGACTTCAAAATGAAGTGATAATTTACAAGCATGAATAGTTAAGGTTGAAGTAAAAATCCCATTTTGTAATGAGATGCTTCAGCTGGTCTGAACTGAACAGAGTGTGCTGTAACGGATGCAGAAAGTGAACAGCTCTCAGAGGCTTAGGAATAGAAAATGACTTATTCTTCTGGGAGTATTAAGCTCACTCTGTAGTGTCCCCGCAAGAATATCAGCTAGAAAATGATCTAGCTTAAGTTTGTGATATCCTGACCCTTCTGAAGTTTAATGGAAGCGTCTTTATTTTATTTTGTTTTTATTTTATTTTATTTTATTTTATTTTATTTTATTTTATTTTATTTTATTTTATTTTATTTTATTTTATTTTTTATTATTATTTTTAGTTTAAAATATATTTTTATTTTATTTTGTCAGTGAAGCTAGGCTCGGTAACAGGTTACCATATTATGGCTAGTGGGGTAGAATCTGAAACAAACATTTCAGGAAACACTGATTTTCAATTTCCAAACTCGATGTGCATTTGGAACTACACTGATGGCTAGTGTAGCAGATCTGCAGGAAGTCAAAGACTTCTTAAAACAGTGTCTGAATCTGGTTTATTGTAGAAGTAATCAGGCATCTAAAAGATTGTAAGCTCCAGCTGAGTTCCAGATCCTCCTTATTTTTTTTTTTTTTCCTATAGCAAAGCAATGTGCACCTCTGTAACTTTTGCCAGTTTGGGCAGTTGGAAGTATGACAGTGAGCCCCAAATGATAGTGAAAACACCTACCTCTTTCTAGATAATTCTCTGCTAATTTGAAACCACCCTGAGAGGGTCCTATTCTCATCCACAGTGGTGCAGTAGAGGGAAGGAAGCATCAAGAAGAGAGAATATTTCAAAATATCCCTCTGTTCTTGCCTTTTTTCCTTCTTTCTTCCCATCACAGTAGTGGAATTACCCTGTTGCCTGGAGCTAGTTTAGCTGCCAGCCCAAGTAAATTAAAACCAACTTGACTGAGCTGAGGGGATCAGGTAGCTGCACGGAGACTATGAATTACCAAAGAATGCGTGGAATAAGTAGAGAACCAAAGCGTGAAAAAAGATTACAAACTATTACATTTCAGGGGGTCTTAGGAGAAGAGAGGGGGGAAAAAAAAAAAAAAAAAAGGTATGCTCATCTTAATGTTGCACCAATGAAGGTCACCAGATGGGTGACTTTAGAACCTCAGCCTGAACTCTCCTTGCCTCACTTCTGTCCTCTCCAGTTTCAAGCACTGCTGTTCTCCTTCTGTGCTGTCCAAAGGTGTGCAGTGAAAGAGTGGAAACAGGGTGGTGTCATCGTTAGCTTCCGAGTCTCAACAACATTCTGTGCTTGTTTTCTTGTCAGACACTGCATATTACTGCGATACTGGATGAAGAACCCGAAATGGATGAGCACTTTATTGTCACCCTGTTCAATCCAACTGGAGGAGCCAGACTAGGCACAAGAGTGCAAACTATGATTACAGTATTACAGAACCAGGCGCCACTAGGGCTCTTCAGCATCTATCCAGTTACAAATAGGTACTAAACACTGATTCAGTCAAAAGGAACTTTTTCATATTCAGTACAGATGGTGTCTCTCTACACTTTTGTTTTTGATGAATCCCTTTAAAGAAATTCAGCAATCCGATTGTCATTTGTAATTTTGAAAAGTACACTATCTGTCAAATGCTGTTACTGCTATACAAAAAAAAAAAAAAAAAACAACCAAAAAACCCAAACAGAAAAACACTTAAAATGGACGAGTCATCATTAGACATGTCAATTTCTCTATGGATTTTTTCACAAAACAGTACTTCATCAGTCCCTTAACGTTCCACTAATAGTAACCCATGTGAAGAGCTCCAAACCTCAATCAGGGCCCAAGGAGTCATACATTTAGTAATTTATTTTTGTTTTTAAGCTTGTGTAAAATACACTTTCACTCAGGGCTGTTTTTCAGAAGCAAATGAACCATATGGAATGACATTTTCAAAAATCATTCAGCTTAAGTCATACAGCTGGTGTGTTAAATTTCAGGCTGGTTCAGGATTTTTTTTTAATTTCCTATGATTTTGCTAAAGTCTTGTGGTAAGAAGCACTGGATAACCTTAATTAATGTACCTATCAGTCTGTCAGATAGAAAAAACAATTCTTCATGTTTTCTTTTTATTTCTGTTGTATATTCTGCGCTGGAATTTTACCATAAGTATCTTATACTATAAAAATAATACATTTTGTCTTTATTTTCACAACTCTCACATTTAGGACAAATTTCCTCATAATTGAAGAAGCCAACACAACGATTTATTTGAAAGTTTCACGGAGTAATGGTCTCAACGTGTCTGTGAGTGTTGAGTGGGAGACGTTGTCGGATACCGCGTTTGGCATCAGTACGTTCACTTCATAGAGAGTGCCCGCTGCTTTTGTCAGAGTGGAGATAGCAAGAGACTAGCCAAAGATACAGGAGATGTAACTTTGGAATATAAATTCATGTATTCAGACTTCATCACATTAATTAATATTTTTCTAAGCATGTCACGACTCATTAGAACTGAGCTCAGCTACTTAAGAGGCACCTTGTCATCAGCCACTTCTGCCAGTTTCAATAATCATCTTCCTGCTAATATGAACATTATTGTCACTAGACTTTTTTTTTTTTTTTTTTTTTTTTAAAAAAAAAAACCTAGAATATGGTCTTTACTACTTCTAACTTCGGACTTTTCTAACACAGTATAAGAGACACACTTTACCTGTGCCTGACAAAGCCTTGAAAAAATGAAAAAATGTCACCACATTTTCTATCATATCCCCAGTGTGCCAGCTGAGATGGATTTGTGAGAGTCTCAGGCTGTGATTTCGTGAGCGCTTTAAACTGGTCCAAGCTAGCGCTGCCACTGAAGGAGGATATCCTTCCATCTCTGCCTGCTTGTTCCCGTTCCCATGCTAAGCAGTTTGTATTCCAATACTGGTCACTACCAGCTGCTCACTAACCCAGACTGAAACTAACAAGTCAAAAAAGGAAATACCTGATTTTGAGCAGGGGTGAATAACCCTGTCTGGCTCAGCAGCTCCTCTGATCTGTGTGTGGGATTGGGGGTTTAGCTCTGACTAACTGACAGAGTTTAGTTCTGACAGCACAATGCTTTTTTCTGTAAAGCCAGTCAAACAGCTTAGGCAGTTTAAGAATCTTTGTGCCAGGACTGCTTGTTGTGGTGATGGCGAGAAGGAGGACAAACGCATACATTTTTTAGGTTCGTTGTCACTTTTTTCACTACTTGCTATCTAGCTAATTTTCTCACTAGCTAAATTCCAAACTGAATCAGTCAGACTCAAATTGCCTATGCGTATTCCATATGCAACCGTAATTTATGAAGAATACATTTATTGCTTAACTCTCATTACATCCTCAGTTCTGTAACATTATACCAACTATTTAGAGACAACTTCAACATTTCTGATACTGTGTCTGGCTGTGGCAAGTAAATCATGCAAATGGCATTGAAAAAGACCTCAAGAATAAATAATACTTTCTTTTGCTATATTGCAGGGGGCAATATTGGTGTCCTGTCTGTCTTGCAAAGTTTTGTGGAAGAATCAGCGTCTAGCTGGTGTTTCTTTACATCAGCAGAGATCCTGTATGGTGTTCTGTTGCGTATGCCTCCAGCTATGTTTTCTACTGTCTACCAGTGGAAAGGAGTTTTTGTTCCTGTTGAGGTAAATGTTTGCTTGCAAACACCAGGCATGCTACTTAGCAAAGAATTTAAGTCTCAGTTCTACTTCTTTATTCCTCTCTCAGAATTTCAGTATGTGGAATCCTAAGAGCTGTGTGTCTTTCCAAATCCGTGCCTCTCCCTACCTCGTGATTACTCACGGAGGAGCCACACAGGGAGCTTCCAACAACACTGTGTATGCATTCATGCCTGGGCGCAGACTGGTGAAGGTAAATCTGTTTTACTTGATAAAATCATAAAATAATGGGGTTGGAAAGGACCTTGGGATGCTCTGCAGTCCAGCAGTGTTTTAGGAAAAGAGCACTCTGTGCTTGGCTACTTTGGGGCCCTAACACCCTGCATGACTTAAGTGATGTAAGTTTTTACAGCTGGTTGTTACTGATGTACATTCATATTTTGGGGGTGGGGAAAAATGACCTGGCAAGTGAGGAAAGAAATTGCAGAGCAATCAAGTCATAGAACATCTTCTGAACAATATATGATTAGTTATATTAATTTTCTAAATTAACCCCACATATATATATACACATATTTTTAAAATTGTAGAATTACATATATGTAATTTTATATTTTTATATGCACTTTTATATGCAATTTTGCAGTTTTTAAAAATATGTGCATACATACATATATATATATATATATATGTGTATATATATATATATATATATATATATGTGTATATATATATATATATATATATATAAACTTTGAAGTGACTTCCAAACACAATTGTAATATTTCCCTCACAGATACAGACTCTTTCTCTTCTGGATACCAGACATGTGAAACACTTTGCTGTAGATGAAGAAGACTATTTGATTTTTGTGAGTCCCACCACCAGTTCCAGTTCCATCCAGGTAAGAATATACTTCTCTTTCCTGGCTTTGATGTGGGCAGTTTGGTTAGTGTTGAGTTTGAAATATGAATATAAAAATACCTAAGTATATATTTCTGAAAAATTACTTACGTTTCTGTTATGGATTTATAAGACTTCAAATTCTAGACTTGTTTAAATATAGCAGTACTCTCTACAATTACATATAATTTACATTTGATTTGGTTTTATTGATAGTGTTATTTCTGATTTGAAATCTAATATATAAAACAGCTATAAGAACAGAAATAAATTCTGACCATAAACCTATTAATCCTAAGAACAGGCATAGCTGCTTGCAGTAAGGTAGTTACTTACCAGTGTGCATCTACCTTAATGTAGGGTCCACCTTAGAAATAAGGAATTCGGTTCACTATAAGTCTTCCCAGTTTTTCATCATAACAATTTATCTTCTCTTGGTGTCAATTATGAATGTATAATGAAAAAGAATTTTCGTATTTCCACAGGTTTACCACTGGAATAAAGACATATTTGTGCTGCATCATCAACTTCCAGTTTTCGGAGCTCTGAATGTAGTCTTGTTTCCTAGAGGAGGTGTTATGTACCTATTAGTTTCTTTGTCAAACACCAGCCAGAACATGCTCTTGTACCAGTGGTTGAATAACGAGTTTAGGAATCTTCATCAATTGCCAGAAAAAGAAATAAAACTCATGGAGGCCTGGATTTCTGGATCTGATATATATTTAATTATTTCAAAAGGTATTTAGAAGACAGACACTGAGTTTGTTAAGTATATGCTGGCTTGTTTGGTAGGAAAGGCATTTGGGGTAAAGGTGTTTAGATAGGGATTAGAGTCCAACTGGGGAGTGACAATTCACTGGTAAGCATTTTATCAAAGTAGTCTCTGTTTTAGGTCCCTCAGAAAATAAAAGTATTGTGGTTTTTCTCAAATACTTATGAAACTAATGAAAAATTTTCCCAAGAGCAGTAAGAAATAATAGCTCTATTCATCTAGCTGCTGTCTGCACCCTTTCTAAGCTTTCCTGAGCTTTGTGATATGCAAAGATCATTGGTCAGCAAAGTACATGTGTTTTTTATTGCAAGCATGACATTTTAGGCATTGTTTTATGACTATGTCTATGTAAAAGTTACAGTCTGTAGGTTTCTTTGCAATTGGCTGTTGAATGCTGGCAATCAGCCTTCTTATATGTGACTGTGTGCAGAAAAGCCCTTGATGTCAGCGGATGAATCATCCCGTGAAGATCAGTCATACTGTGGAGTTGTGCACCAAGTACAAAGGAAAATATGAAAATTGGTCTCACGTCGTAATTAAAGCTGCCAAATTCTGACTTTTGAATGGCCACCAAGTGTGCAGTTTAACAGGCAGATAAATAATGTAATTTTTGTCATTTTGCTCCTTTGTAGAATCTGGAAATTCTTCTGAAATTTTAATCTGGGAGACAGGGCAGTCTACCTTTAGACACTTTCAGAGTCTTCCAGTCTGCGCTGTAAGAAACATCCATGTTTTCATGCCTCCTTCAGGTTTAGGTAAGACTTAAATTACAACATTTGTTCAAATCCTAGTTTATAACACTGGCATTGCAGAAATATTTGTGCTCTTTTTTGGTGTTAGTTTATCAGACTTTGAAAGCTGCTGTAATCATTGGACTACTGAGGACATTTGTGGCATCAGAAGGAGAAATTTTTAATGTATCATGGAATTTATTTTATTTTTCCTCATCCTTGCTCAATGTAGTTCACATCCTCCTGTCTGGTGAGGACACAACATCACTGTATGCTTGGAACTCGGAAGGGAACCGGTTCTCTGTGGTGCTGGAAGCCCCATATGCGGATCATATCACCTCAGCTACTGCAAGGTCTCTGAACTCCAGCAAGAGCTTGATTGCTCTGTCCATAGAGTCCAACTCACAGATTTATGAGCTGACCACTATCTCCAACCAGTCAGATTTTATACCTAGGTAGGTTTTATTGTTTTATATAGTTTTCTCCCAGCTCTTGTATTTCTCTTTCTGTGATAACTGGTTTTGTGACAGTGGAGAGCATTACATTCTTCTGTGTGGGGTGTGCTTATTAACACTGAAGATAATTTTTCACAAGTAGGTTTAAGATAACCTCAAGACAAACAGCCTCACAACTGGCTTTAAAACATGGCAAGAAAGGACTTGCAGTCATGACGTGAGTTTTTTATTCAGGAAAAATTAAATTACTATCATGATTAATTTCAGTTACTCTGTGATCTATTGTAATTAAAAAAAACCCCCAACAACCTAACACAAATATATTCTTTATATTCCCTTCCTCAGGAATATAAACAATAATTCCAGCTCCAAAAATGCTCATAAAATTTACAGCAGTCCTTTCAAAGTTCATTAATCAACTATCCTCAGTTTATAATTACTTGATTTGTGTGTTTTTATGCTAGTTCAGGTGAATTGATATTTGAGCCTGGGGACATGGAAGCTGTGATAGCAGTCAACATCCTGGATGACACCATCCCAGAGGAGGAAGAATGCTTCAAAGTGTGGTTGAAAAACCCTAAGGGAGGTGCAGAGATTGGTGTTCATGGTTTTGTTAACATCATTATTCCTTCCAATGACAATGCCTATGGAGTCATTGCATTTGCTCAGGTAAAACTTCTAAGGTAAATCATTAAAATATGTATATATATAATTTCCAAATAATGGAATACAAGCATACTAAAACTGTAAATTGGAGTGACAGGATTGTTTTTCTAAAGTCTTGTAACAACCTGAGTTAGAAGCTTTTTAACATCTATTTGCCTTTGCTGTGTGATTATACAGAACACAAGGTGATGGAAAATCAGTTCCACAGTCTGTCCCTATTGTGAGATTTTTATAATCCACTTACATTTAGATTAACACATAAATTTATCAGTTTGGTTTTGCAACAACCTAAAAATTCAGTTTTCAGATGACATATATGATATCATCATAGAGTTGCTACTGGTTGGTTAATCAAGGGAGTTAAGTAAACAGATCTGAAGGTCCTTTTTCCCTGAAAAAGATATAAATTGGGTTATGTCAGAAGATGAGCCAGTCTGCCAGAACAAAATAATTCATTTGGAAAAAAATGTCAGACTGAAGGTATTATTTGGAGTGGTTAATTCTTAAATCATCAGACACTGCGGAAGTTATCTAGAGAAGGCTACAGTAGATACTTACTGAAGATATAAAATACAGGAGTCGTTACTGAAATGAAACATTGCGTCTGGACTTGTGTGAGGAGGGTGAATAACAGTAAAATAACGGCAGCAAAAATATTTCACTTTGGAAGGTCCGCTTGTTATCTGTTTCAATTAATTTGGACAGAAAATATTGTGGAAAAAAACCAAAACAAAACAAAACAAAAAACCTAAATAAAAATCATTTGGTTTGTTTTGCCTCAGGATAAAGAGGCCTGACATTTTAAACTGTTCCATCCATGAAATCTGGGAGTATTGAGTACATGTGAAAATTAGGACATATAAATTTAGTCAAAGAACACGTATTTAGGCACTTAATGGTAGACTGGCCCCCACTGAATACCCAGATCCCTAAAGAAACTTTTCTTTATAAGAAAATAATGTTATGATTCTGCCACTTTATGTTTTCCAGAGCTCTTTATTTAAGCAAGTTGAAGAAATGGAACAGGACAGCTTAATCACCTTGAATATTGAACGTTTAATAGGAACGTATGGACGAGTTACAGTAGAGTGGATTGCTAATGGGAGCATAAGTGATGTATTTCCAGCTTCAGGAATGGTATGTAAAAACATCACTGATACTAAGGAAGCACCCAGAAAATAGGTGCAGATGTACTGAGGGAGAAGGCTGGTACATCGTAGATTGCCCCTTCTGTTAATTCCTGCTTCCTGGTCCTTTTCTGTGGTTCTGGCAGCCTGCACTTCTGGCAGGCACACAGAACTGCAGCATCACTCTTGCTCTTCTAGAACCAGATACTGCAATACTGTCCAGGCATTAGAAATGTGTATCTGTAGTATCCTGTTCCTATCTTCCTTTCTTCCTGCTGTGAGATCCAGATACTGGGTCAAATCATTAGCATAGGTGGGTACCAGGGAGAGTTTGCTCTTTGTCCTGACATTGTCAATACAACTGAGAGCTTCAGTGGCCCAGGAGGATAGCACAAGTCCCTGTTGGCTCTGTTTCTGAAACTCTTTAGATTTCCAGCCAGGTTAAAATCCAGAGTTTCCGGCTAACCAAAATTCTTGGTATGCCTTTCGACCGACAGACACCAGGTTCTTGAAGTCAAGGGCCTCCATCTGGTGGCCGTCTGTAGAAGACACAAAGCTCTGTGGGCACAGGCCACAGCTGAAGGAAAAAGGGCCAGAAAGGCTGCAGAAATGAACTTTACACCTGGAAATAACGGGTCTGAAGTAAGGTAAAAAATTAGAGAAAAATCAACAGAGGGGAAATCAAGGATGCCAAAACAATCATTCTAAAATTATTAAAGTACTCTTTGAGCATTCCAGATGGATGCTAAATGATTTCCCTGCATATGTTTGCAGGAAGGAAGAGACACAAAGGTAAAATAAAGGTATGATGTAGTTCACCAGAAAATTCTGTTTATCCTTCAGCGTAGGTGTAACCTAAGTGTTCATAGAGACATATTCCTTGTGAGAGAGACCTAATGAAGTGGTCAGACCTTTGAATTTAAAAATAAAGAGTATAGATAGGCAAAGCGTTTCTCAATCATTTTATGTGGGGGAAAAAAAAAAAAATCAACAAAACCGTTGACTAGACACTTACTCAGTTAGCAGTGATTTTGATACATATTATATGGTCATCATTATTTGGACATATTTGTATTTGGTATATTGACCTTGGCTGGTTGCCAAACCCCCACCCAGTTGCTCTCTTACTCCTCCTCTTCAGCAGGACAGGGGAGAAAATACGGTGGAAAAGCTTGAGATAAATATAGTTTAATAAGTAAAGCAAAAGCCATTCATCGAAGCAAAGCAAAAAGTAGAATTTATCCAGTACTTCCCATCAGCAGACATATGTCCAGCCACTTCCAGGGAAGCAGATCCTCAGTATATGTAGCAGCTGCTTTGGAAGACAAATGGCATAACCAAGAATGGTCACCTGTGTGTGTGCCCTCCCTGCCTCCTCACCCTCACCTTTTATTGCTGAGCGTGACGTTATTTGGTATGGAATATCCCTTTGGTGAGTTTGGATCAGCTCTCCTGGCTGTGCCCCCTCCCAACCTCTTGCCCAGCCACAGCCTATGATGCTGTGAGAACACTCTTCAGCTACAGTCAAAAAGTTGCTGTGTTACCCACCCCGTTTCAGCCAAAAATGCAAAGCACAGCACTATACCGGCGGCTGTGGGGAAAGTTAACTCAATCCCAGCCACACCCAGTAATTTGCAGAAGAAAGAATGCTGATGACCATATGTCAGCAGTTTACTGATTCTCCCTCTTTTTTTAATCTTTGAGAGGGTCTTAAACTCAAGTGTATTATTCAAGAAACCTCAGGGAAGAAAGGTAATTTTGAATAATATAAAATAGAATATTATAATAGAATAATAATAGAATACAAGACAATAAGTTGAACATGAGCCAGCTGTGTGTGCATGCTGGTCTGAGGCAGGGTATTGCCAGCAGGTTGAGGGAGGCGATTCCTCCCCCGTACTCAGCACTGGTGAGACACATCTGGCGTTCTGGGTCTAGTTCTGTGCTCCCCAGTATGATAGATGTGGGCATACTGGAGTGAGTCCACCAAAGGGCCATAAAGATGATGAAGGGATTGGAGCATCTGGCACATGGGAAGAGGCTCAGGAAGAATCTTACAACTGTGTAGAAATACGTGATATCAAGAGTAAAGAAGGTGAAACCAGATACTTCTCGGCTGTGTCTTGTGTCTGCAATGGGCACAGTGCAGGAACTTCCCTTTAAACATGAGGAAAAATCTTTACTGTAATGGTGGTGAAACGCTGGATCATGTTACCCAGAGAGATTGTGAAGATTCTGTCCTTGGAGTTATTCAAAACCTGGCTGGACATGGCCCTGAGCAGCCTGCTGTGGTTGAACCTGTTCTTAACAGGGTCTGTTGCAGTGGGTGATCTTTAGAGGTCCCTTCCAACCTCAACCATTGCATGATTCTGTGATAATCAAGATATACGATCACCTTGAAACAACTGAGTTGCTTTGCCTGAAGTTGGAGTGTAGTTGTCAGAGAAAGGTCTTAGGTTGAATGCCTGTTACAGAGCAGATAGTTATAGGTAGCTAGATTATACCAGACCTTTTCCATGGAATCATAGAATAATTTTCAACTGGGAATTTGGTCTCTCTGATTACTGTGCTTCTGATTGAGAAATTATTTCTTGTTTTGTGACCTTTTCTTCAAATTATTTTACCACACTGCATTTTTCTCAAAGTGTTTCTTTGTCACCTGTCTCCCTGGGTCTCATAATTTTTTTTTCGTACACTTCTTTTATATATAAATGTGGCCTGGGGAAGAAAGAGGAGGAACTGGAGTTCTTTGCCCAGTCCGAAATTTATGATATCATAGAGATAACTGAAACATGGTGGGACAACTCACATGACTGAAGGATTGTGGTGGATGGCTATAGGCTATTTCATAAAGAAAGTCAGGGAAGAAGAGGTGGAGAAGTCATGTTCTATGTTAAGGAGAACCTTGAATGTATAGAAGTCAACTGCAGCAATTGTGGAAACCCTACTGAATGCCTCTGGGTGAAGATCAGAGGGGTCGTCCCGAAGGGGAATCTTACAGTAAACATCTGCTACCGACCTCCAAACCAAGACTGTAAGGTCAATGAAGCAATATATGGGTCACTTAAGCAAGCTTCAGGTCAACAGAACCTGGGTCTTATGGATGACTTCAACCACCCAGTCATTTGCTGGAAGGACAGATACAGCAGCTCACATGTCGTCCATCAAATTCCTGGGATGGGTAGAGGACAGTTTCTTCATACAAATGTTAGATGTGCCAACCGGGAATGAGGCATTGGTGGACTTGCTGCTCACAAACCCAGAAGACCTGCTTTGTAATATCTCGGTTAGTAATGGCCTTGGCTGCAGTGATCACGATGTTGTGGATTTGGGACCCTGCTGAGCACACTGAAGGTTAGTACTAAGATAAAGGTTTTAGATTTAGAAGAGCAAATTTCAGCTCACTCAGAGCTCAGCTGGGAAGAATTCTTTGGGAAGCTCCCATGGAGGATAAAGGAGCTCATGAGTGCTGGGAGTTTTTCAAGAACACTCGCCTGGAGGCACAAAAATTGTGCATCCTCTTCAAAGGTAAGTGAAGTACGCGGTGCAAGAGAGCCCCTTGGCTTAACTGTGAGCTTCTGAGTCCGCTCAAAACTAAAAGAGAAGTGTACCAGAGATGGAGAAGTGGACAAATACCCATTGAGAACTAAAAGGGCATTGCCAGGGTGTGCTGCAGAGATGCAGTTAGAAAAGCGAAAGCTCAGCTTGTGTTGAAATTGGCCAGGAATGTCAAAAAACTATAATAAGGGGTTCTTCGGGTATGTAAACATCACACTGAAACAGAAGGAAGATACTGGCCCACTGTTAAACAAAGGAAGTTAATTAGTCAGCAACAACACTAAAAACGCTCTCAACATCTTCTTCACCTCTGTCTTTACCAGCACTGTTGGGCCACAGGCCTTGGGAACAAAATTCCATGTTGATGCAAATACGGATGCACTGTCAGTGAAGGAGAAGTTGGTATGTGAGCTATTACAGGAGCCTGACCCCTACAAATCAATGGGCCCTGACGTTATCTACCCGAGGGTGTTGAGAGAGCTGGCTGATGGCATTGTGAGGCCATTCTCCATCATGTCATGGAGATTGAGGGATGTCCTAGAAGACTGGAAAAAGGCTAATATCACCCCCACTTACAAGAAGGGCTTAAAGGAGGATCCAGGAAATTGTAAGTCCATCAGTCTTACTTCAGTCCCTGGGAAGGTTATGGAGCAAACTCCTGGGGGTTATCCCAAGTCAAATGAAGCATGTGATTGGGAAAAGCCAGCATGGATTCACCAAGGGAAAACTGTGCATGACAAACTCGATCACCTTCTATGACAAAGTGACCTGCTTGGTTGATGTGGGACAAGTAGTGGACATTGTCTACCTGGATTTCTCCAAGGCTTTCTCCTTGGAAGGGGGAAGGATCAGTACAGTTCCCCACTGCCTCCTCCTAGAGAAGCTGATGTGTTACGGTCTGGACAAGTGGTCTGTGCAGTGGGGGGAACTGTCTGACAGGCTGCACCCAGAGGGTGGTGGGAAATGGCTCCTTTTCAGACTGGCAACCTGTCACAAGTGGGTCCCCAGGGATCGATACTGGGCCCAACGCTGTTTAATATCTGTGTAAGTGATGTGGGTGATGGGACCAGGTGTACCCTGATGAAGTTTGCTGGTGATGCCAAACTGAGTGGGTACGTGGGCACTTGGGAAGGGAGAGCCACCCTGCGGGAAGACCTGGACAGGCTGGAAGAGGGGGCTAACAAGGGCCTTAGGAAGTCCAAGGAGGACAAGTGTACGGTCTTGCACCTGGGAAAAAATCATGCAGGCGTGCAGCACAGGCTGCGATCTACCTGGCTGGGGAGCAGCTCTGGAAAGGAACCTGGGGGTCCTGGTGGACAACAAGCTCCACATGAGTGACCAGCGTGCTGCTGTGCCAACAGGCTGCTGGGCTGCATTAACAAGGGCATCACCAGCAGAGATAAAGAAGTCATTATCCCCCTATACTCAGCGCTTGTCAGGCCACACCTGGAATACTGTGTTCAGTTTTGGTCCCCAGCACACAAAAAAGATGTGGCCAGGCTGGAGTGAGTCCAGAGAAGGGCCAGAAAGATGATCAAGGGGCTGGGCAGCCTGTCCTGTGAGGAAAGGCTGAGAGAACTGGGTTTGTTCAGCCTGGAGAAGAGAAGGCTTAGGGGAGACCTTCTCACCGTGTTCCAGTGCTTAAAGGGTGGCTACAAACAAGATGGAGACTCTCTGCTTAGGAGTCCCATGGAAAAGACAAGGGATGATAGATGTGAGTTACTCCTGGGGAGATTCTGGTTGGACACAAGAAGAAAATGTTTCACATTGAGAACAATCAGCCACTGGAATAATGTCCCCAGCGAGGTGGTGGGTCCCCCAACACTGGGCACTTCTAAGATTCAGCTGCACAGGGTGCTGGGCCAATCTTGTCTAGACTGTGCTTGTGCCAAGAAAGGTTGGGCGATGGTTCTTGAGGTCTGTTCCAACCCGGAATTCTGTGATTCTATTTTATACATACATATATATGTATGGGTTTTTTTATATATATATATATATATATATAAACACATATATACATATACACATAAATATACATATATATATATATATATATATATATATGTATATTTATGTGTATATGTATATATGTGTTTATATATATATATATATATAAA
>NW_020799144.1:14205168-14253706 GCF_003259725.1 Athene cunicularia
GGCTATTCATACTTCAAAAAGCCCAGTTGACATTTCCTGGCAATTTAATACTCTGTCCATGTTAACGAATAAAATTTCTGAAAAAATACGTTTTCCATCAGAATATTATTGCAGATAAAACCTCCTCCCCAGTTCTGTTTTGAAGTGAATTAGTGTTGCCCCTTTTTTAGGACCTGCAAGTACTGTGAAGGGATTCTGCTGGTTCCTTACATACACGTAGATGCACATTATAAAAATTTATCCTTTGAAGTTAGGATTCAAGGCACGTTTTTAGGTTTCATTTGTTGCAGAGTTTCTTTTCCAATCCTTAAATGTTATATTTTTAACGAAACATATGCATGTGCTAACTGTGAAGTCATACCTGGTTAACACAGGTGATGGAAACTAGTCTGAAGGACAAAGCCTGTTGCTTTTTGTCTGCTTCTTTCTGCAGTCATAAACTCTGCACTTTCAGCCAAATGTTGTGTTTGCTGGTTAATGGAAAAAAAATTAAAAATCTGCTTTCCTAAAAGGGACCTGAGTCTCACTGATACAAGTGTATCTCATTTTCTTCAACATTTGAGTGAAGGAAATGTAAAATATACAGCCAGAGCGACTGCCTCCAATGCTGCTTTCTGTAGTGATCTCCCAGGGATGTAGAGGCCAGGCAAAACAGTCAGATGTGAGTTTTCAATAAAAACTGAATAAAAATGGCAATGTTGAGGTAACAGTTTGTGTAGCAAGCATTTAAAATTGTAAATATTCCATATTTTATTCTTCCTCTAGATCCGGTTTTAAAATGCTTTCCAGATGCACACACTGTGTGTTGTGTGTCTTCACACCACTTGTATGTGCTCATTTGCCCGGGTCATTGACTTACCCAAATATTGTTGGAAAAATCAAGCTGAAAATCAAGCAGGGTAAGGGTAAAAACAGTCACGTCTTGATTTTTCCCCCCCTCCCTCCTTGTTACCAGGGCAAATCAATTCAACTACTCTTACTTTACAAATTGTCCGAGAACAAGGGTTTGTTGGAGAGATTGTGGTTCAGCTGAGCGCTGCACCTAACCTTGAACTCCCCCTCGCCAACCAAGCAACTGAGAATGAGGATTATGTACTGGAAAAGAAGACAATCATTATGGCAGAGGACGCAACAATAACTTCTGTCGTAGTCACTATTTTACCTGTGAGTATTCGAACAACTTTAGCTAATAATGTTTTTTAAGGAAAGGGAAAATGATACCGTTTCTATACCAGAAGTAGGATTTAGAACTGTCTAAAGTGGGATTCTTGCCTCATCAGACAGTTGTGTATTAGTAAAAATTGCAGCTGTCTCTTTCAAAAGAATTCGAGTACTCAACACTGAGAATGAATCAGATCTGTTTTGTTGTAGTCCCAAAATTAACACATTGTAATGAAAAGGAAAAGATTATAAATGTCTTAGGTACTTGCTGGTTTTTCAACTTGTTACAGGTTTTTACAGAGGATTTATGTTACTTTACATGCCTCAACAGATTTGTTCTGCAGTTCAGTAAATATTTTTTTTTTCAAAAAATATGTATATTCTTTAAATAACTTCATAACAGAGGTATTGCTTTTCAAGTTCTGGCTTGTTTCTGAATTCTAGCCACACTTCTTATAGACAGGAGAAACAAGTGACAGCCAGCAATACTTTCCACCATTCTTATAGATCTGGAATCTGACTGCCAACTTCAGTTTCTAAGCTCAGCAAAGATAGTCTTTTTCACCTTTCTTATGGTGTGAAGCAGGAGACTGGTTATATGGTCCCAAGTGCTGAGAATTTTTGAACAGTAAGCAACCTACAAGTGGTCATCTTCCTGCCTGTATTATAAATTTCTGTGTTTTATTTAAAAAGTTACATTTAAAAATATTTTTGCAGGACAATGTTCCAGAATTACAGGAAGGATTTATAATCAATATTACTGACGTGCAACTGGTTGATTCTCCCACTGGAGGTCACCCAAGCGTGAAGAGGCTTGGGTTAGAAATAGCTGAAATAACAATTGAAGAAAATGATGATGCCAGAGGCGTATTTAGTTTCAACGTTACAAAGGTAAGTAGGTCTGAATGAAAAATATTTAAAGTAGCATTCCAGCAGGAAGGTCTGTGTTTTCAGACCAGTTTTGATAGTGTTCCAAGAGGCTTTATGACACTAAATTGTTCTGGTTAAAAAGGCCAGATACCAGACAAACAATTCCTTCTTAAAAGGTTCTTCATAATTAATACATGAAACCTATTAGGGAGCTGGAATTGCTAAAACTGGTGTGATAGAATATTCTGAAAGGAGGTCATCTAATCATCTCATCCAGACTTTTGCTCAAGAGCAAGGTCAATACTAAATTCAGACCAATTTACAACTGATTATGTATTTCTTTATTTTTACTTTCAAGTCAAAATGAAAAAAAAAAAAAAAAAAAAAAGTTCTGTGACACCCAGCAGTTTCTTGTTGAATTTACAGGGTATAACTGGAGCTGTTATTGCTTATGAGGTACCACCACCACAGAATGTACTGAAACTACCAGTTGTTCGGCAGGCTGGGAGGTTTGGGTCAGCAACTCTGTACTGGGAAGCCATTCCTTCAACTGCTGGCTTTGAAGACTTCACACCATCATTTGGAAACCTTACGTTTGCAGATGGGCAGGTATGCACTTTCCGAAAGTGTAGCTGTCTCCAGGCTACTAGTTTAAGAGTTTAACAACTTTTCATTGAAAACATTTTATTTATGGCGTTATGTGTGTGAATGATGCTCCTGACTTCAGTTCTTTGATGTGGAAAAGCAGAATGTTCATAAGCATTGACCAAAATAGGGTTGTATGCCTTTGGTACCTCCAAAAGTGAAGACATAGTTTCTAAGATAAAGCCTCTTACGCTGAAAATTTACAACATAATCTGTTTTCTCTGTTCATTCTCGGAATAAACCTGTATGTTTTCTTAGCTGTGTTCTACATATGGTTCTAAATGTCATTCTGCCAATACTTAGTGTACACAAGGGGTTTTGATTTCCACTGAACAGAACTGGTCTTTGGCAAATAGAATAATACACTTTGTGAGCAGAATTTTGGCTTAAGTACAATACAGTCTTCCTGCACTTTCTACGGAGTACCAAAGCAGAGCAGTATGCTGGTTTTAAAAGACACGGTTTATGTTAATGGTCTTAAAAAGCATCCTTGAAGTTTTGTTATCTTATTGTAAATATACAAATACGATAAGGAATAAGCACAACTGAACAATGTGTGTTTATCTATTATTAGATAAAATTTACCTTTTTCAATTTCAGATTTTTTCAAACAATCCACAGAATATTATAAATGAAAACTTGTTGTTCTTTCTTTTTTTTAACAACTTCTGCAGGCTACAGGAGAAATAGAAATTACAATCATAGATGACAGTGAAGTTGAACTCCTTGAGATATTCAAGATTTCCCTGGTGAGGGTAGCAGGTGGTGGAAGACTTGGGGAGGACACCCTGGTAACTGTCGCTATTCCACCAAATGATTCCCCTGTTGGAGTATTTGGGTTTGAAGAAAAGAATGTGAGTTTGATTTGGATTGCACTCTTTTCTGCTAAAGCTGTATTGTGGGCTTGTGTCGCTGACACACAGCTGATTTAGGTAACCCTTCGCTGCGCTGGAAGACATGACTTACTGAAAGGCATATTAGTGCTTGTCTTCATCTCACTCTGTAGGGTGGTAACAACAGTGAAAGTGCTGCTGCAGAGATGTAGATTAAAGCATGACTGAATCAGTTTAATTAACAGAATCACACAGAATCATCTGGGTTGGAAAGGAACCTTGAAGCCCCTCCAGTCCAACCATGACCCTCCCCCTGACCGTTCCCAACTCCCCCAGATCCCTCAGCGCTGGCTCAGCCCGACTCTTCAACCCCTCCAGGGATCCCGGGGACTCCCCCCTGCCCTGGGCAGCCCATTCCAACGCCCAACA
The DNA here is from genome assembly GCF_003259725.1 of Athene cunicularia. Classification (NCBI taxonomy): domain Eukaryota; kingdom Metazoa; phylum Chordata; class Aves; order Strigiformes; family Strigidae; genus Athene; species Athene cunicularia. The sequence continues at coordinate 14,209,107 of NW_020799144.1, forward strand.
GCCCCTTCTGCAAAGAAATACTTCCTAATATGTAGTCTAAACCTTCCCTGGCACAGCTTGAGGCCAGTATCTCTTGTCCTATCGCTTATTACTTGGTTAAAGATTCAGTATAGTAACAATACGTGACATCTCAGGTAGGATTTTTGGTAGTCTTTTGAATATTAAAATTGTTTTGTAATGATCTGTATTACTGAAAGTAAAGTTTGGAAAGAAATTATGAAACTCATCTCATTTTAGTTCTTGTCAATGATTGATTGTTCTGCTCTCCATTTTGCTGGTGCTGTGCTTGCTTGTGACTCGTAATTTTTTTGAATCATAGGGCATACAGAAATAACATGAGTGACTAATTCAACACGATCCTTACGTCTGTTATCTCCCTGTTGATTTTTGCTCATCCTTATTTTACATTGTCACCAATAATGTTTGCTCATGTTTATCTCAAGTCAGTGTTGTGCCTTTTGCTACAGCCATATCTACTTCCTCATTCTCTTTCTTTGTCAGGTAACGGTGAAGGAACCTCAGGCACCTGATGACTCTGCTGCAGTTGTGTTGCTCACTGTAACCCGAAGTCAAGGAGGACGAGGAGCAGTGACAGTCTTATGGATTCTTGAGGAAGCAGCCAGATATGATCTGACCCCTCTGAATGGCACCCTTCACTTCAATGAGGTATTTCTGAAATGGCGATAAGTTATTTACTAATAGATTTATAGATACTTTTTTTTTCTTCTTATGTGTGCGTTTGCATGGTTGTTCCATGTTTGTAGAAGTAGGGGGTTGCTAAGTATTATAACACTAGGAAAAGGCCAGTTTGAACCGGCAGGGTTAGCACTTTGCTGTGTTTTTTCAGACAGGAAAGGAAAGCTGTCATGCTCTAAGGCAGCATAATGTAATCGTGAGGAAGATAGGCTCTTCAAATCTGTATTTTTTTTTACAATTAAAGAAGAGCAAAAATGTACTGAATGTCAAAAATGATTACAGAAGCATTTATTCCATTGCAGTATCAGACAACTGAAAGAGAAAATCGATATTGAAAGGCTGAGAAGGATGAGTGCTCAAAATCTGCAGATTTAAAAAAATAAATAATAAAACACCCTAGTGAGTTTCAAACTGGGCAGTGTTATTTGATTTGTGTGTCCTGGCAGGTTAAAACTCTGAAGGAGGAGCTGAAATATTGGCTATTGTCAAACTATTGTTATCTTCATATTGGCCTTTTACAGTCTACTCAAAACATTTAATGAAAAAAAAAAGTGTTTTAGCATAAAGCATAATCTATTCTGTCTGTACAAGGCTATTTTGCATTACAGAAATAGGTGTATCAGTGTTTCTTTGAATCAGCTGGAACAATGCTTTTTTTGGTAAGACCGACAGTATTTGGCAAAGTTTTGCAACCATTTTGCTGTCCTTTCTCTACTGATAGGCCTGGACATTTTTTTGTTTTTTTCTTCCCAAAGTTCTTATATATGCATACATGTAAGAATACAAGTATGTATATACGGTGTACTAATGGTCATACAGTCTGTACCTACTTTTTTCCTATATTCTCATTTTAAGCATTTGTTACTGACCACTGACAAAAATGTGGATCAGACAGGAATTTTCTATAACCTAATAAATCTAATCTTAATGACGTTAATCCTTAAAATGTGTGTATTCTATTGAATATGCACTTTCAGATGGAAAAGGTTTTTTTATAGAAAGTTTCCTCTAAGTTGAAAACTTCTATGTGAATTCAATTTAAAAGCAATTCCAACTGTTATTCACTTGAAAATAGCCAGGGTATTTTTGAGGTGGCACACAATGTTTGAGAGGCAGTTTTTACTACATTTCAGCCAAATCAGAAATGTCGTATTTAAAAAATATTACAGAATATATCAATCATATGCATGCTTAACTCTTTATTTGTTAAAGAGAAAACTTTTTTTTTTTTTTTAATAATACCACACTTTGTTTAGTTTTGTTTAATGTGTGTGTATATATATCTCTTCTGGTCATTATATGACACAGACTGAATCCCAGAAGTTGATTGTTTTACATGCGGTACAAGATGATCTACTGGAGGGGAATGAAACATTTACCATTCAGCTAGTCTCTACTGGTGATGCAGAGATATCCCCTGTAAATGGTAAAGAAAACAGTTCATTACATTCTGCTTTGAGATATTTCTGATGAAAATTCTAGTAAGTCATATTTTTTTTAGTCTGCAGTGGTTATAGATTGTGTATGTGTGCAGCTAGTTGGTAGCAGTTTGGACTGTCAGTCTTTTTTCCCTGAGTTGTTTTGTTTTCTGAAGAAATCGGAGAATTTTAGATCATAATTTTTCGTTCAGAATTAATTGGTGTAGACTTTTGTGTTCAGTTAACATTGGTCATAAAGAATTCTTTAACAGAAAGAAACAAAACCCCAAACCTGGTTCAGAATTTTAAGAACTGCAGAATAATTTCCTTTGTAAGGGACCATCCAGGGGTGTCATGTAGTTGAAAAACCCCTGCTCAGGGAACAGGAGACTTCACGATTAGATCGGGTTGCTGAGTCCCCTGTCCACTCAAATTCTCAATTTCTCCAAAGATGGGGATTCCGTGGGCTCTCTGGGAAGCCAGTGCTTGACCACTTGTCTCACAAAATTTACAAAAATTAGCTCGTTAGTTATTTTTCAGTTACTATGAGAGCTTTGTTCTTTTCATAGGTGTGGCAACCATCATTATTGCGGGTGATGAAGGAGCTTCTGGGGTGATTGGGATAGCCCATTCATCCAGGAATGTTCTGATTGGAGAACCTTCAGGAAATTATAATGGAACTGCTCTGATTAGGTGGGTACGTCACTCACTTTTCCAAAGGACGGTCAACAGCTCAGTTTCAAAAGCTGTGAGACTCCACATTTGGCACAAATTTCTTGAGTGCTGCATTTCATGATCACTTCTGAAATCAGAACTATTTTTAAATTTCGATGCTTGTTTTTAAAGAAGGGCAGGATATATGTGTGTATGAGTCTTTTCAGTATTACTGGAGAGCTCCAAATATTCCACTCAGTCTTCAAATTATTTGCAACACTGATGCATTAAAGGAAAGAGGTTTCTAATGAAAGGAAGGGGGAAGGGAATCAATGACATTTCAAAATGCTTTGTGCTTCTTAGGATTCCGTTGAGGATTGGTGCCTGAACTGTTTTCAGTGTATTGCTATGATGGCTGGCATAACTAGTCAGCTGGGTTTTTAGTTGAAACAAGATGCAATTATTTCACTGTATTCAGTCAACTGAAAACAGGATGAAAATATTAAGATGTTACCTTCTAAGAGTATTGGAAAAAAGGATAATGACAATTTCCCTTGGCGAACCAGCAAATATAAGCAACAGAACAGCTTCTCATGCTGCCTTGACTTCTCGGTAGAAGTACAGATCAAGATGCCTCCACAACACAGGGAAATAAAATAGAACTTCAGAAATGTTATTACTCTAAGAGGGAATTGGAAAGTTCCCAATAATGACTTAAAACATTAAAACTCAAGCTTCACAGTGCTGATATTTATTTCATGCACAACAATATGATATACTCCCTGTCTCTGGATTGGATATCAGATATTAAAGGTAGAAAATGAAATCTGTGTTTGTGTTCTTACCTTCAGCCTGACACGTGGCCCAGGGATTTTTGGTGAGATCACAATATATTGGAATATAACACCTCCTCATCATACAGAATTTATTGAGACATCGGGGACCTTGACAATGCGAGATAGACAGTCTGCAGCAGTTGTTCTAATACAGGTATATCAGATGTTTCACACCAGTAGTTATTTCATGTTCTTCCTTTTATTTAGCTAGTGTCTTGGTTAGAAATCAGTTATACCTCTCTCCCTGGAAATGGTTTAAACCCTTTTAGCTTTCACTGGCTCTTCTCCCTAGGCTGTAGATGACAACCATCCAGAGGAGAAGCGTTACTACCAGTTTCAACTAACTGGAATCAGTCATGGAGGACTCATAAATGAATCTAGCAGCACAGCAAATATTACCATGGCTGCCAGTGATTTTCCATACGGGGAGTTTACATTTTCACGGGAACTATTGCAAACAACAGAAGAAGAAAAATGGGTATTAGATTAAAATTCCTTCTTATGTAAAATATTGGTGATATCAATATTGTTGCTAGATCTATGCTTAACTTTACGAAAAAAAAAAAAAAATCAAAGATCTATTCTACATTTATCATAGCACAGTCTCCAGAACGGCTGTCTGAGGCTTCTGAAGTTTTTTAATACTCTAATTCTCTGCTAAGTTATGTGTACTCTGTACTTGCTAAAGCAAATTGTTGTTACCTGACAGAACCATTGAAAAGATGCTTTTAGAACATGCTCCTAGAGGCAACTGTAACAGAAAAACAAAGCCATTTTTTAAAGAAGATATCCTCTTTCCCTCAGGTTAACATCACTGTTGTGCGTTCCAGGGGATCCTATGGCAAAGTGCGTCTTTGCTTTCAGATAATAAATGGGACTGCAGTGGAGGGAATTGATTTCACTCCCACAGTAAGGGAACTGTTGTTTGAAGAACACGAGGAGAGTAAAATGATTTTGGTTGAAATTCATGATGATGACTTTCCTGAAGGTCCTGAAGACTTTTCAGTGATGATTGCAGAAGTGGAACTCCAAGGAAGGTAAAGATAAAATTCCTATTTGATTGATTACAAGCAGAAAAACAAACTATATTTGGAATCTGATCTACCTGCTTAAAGTCACCACTGGATTTCAGCTCTTTTTACTGTAAAATTTCATAAGACGGCTCAGCTATTACTGATTATAACAGAAATTGGATGTATGGGGAATGCAGTTCTTTTGGCATTAGTGTAAAGATTTTGCCGATTAGGTTTGATTAAAGTTAAAAGTCCACAGATTCCGTAAAAGTTGTCATGTTGCATGAATTTCAAATAGGAAGATAAAATGAGAAAGAAAAAATGAAAGATACACATTTCTGTGAATATACTGCTATTTTTTGCATATGTAATACTTTGAAAAAGTGTGACCAGAAATTCGTCAGTGATAACTGTGAGAAAATGAAAGTATTTGTGGTAATTGCAAATTGTCATACCTGCATCTTAATACATTCACAATAATTTTTATGTAATTTTCTTTTTTATGTTCTTGCAAGTGGATTTGATTTTACTGTAAAAGAAAATGGTCTACAGATGGATCAGCCTCCAATAATAGGAAATATCTCCACGGTACGAGTTACTATAGCAAAAAATGATAATGCAGAAGGCATTATAGAATTTGATCCACAGTATATCCTTCTACAGGGTAAGTTTACATTAAGTTTTCACTGTGGTTTAGAAGATAAGTCTGTGGTTATGGCATAAATTTAGAAATAAAATAACTTTTTCTCAATTATTCTTGCAGTGGAAGAGGATGCTGGATTAATCATGATTCCTGTTGTGAGAAGACGTGGAACTTATGGCTATGTTACAGCTGATTTTCTTTCTCGAAGTATTTCTGCACTTCCCGATGGTGTGGACTATGTCGTCCATAATAATTCTGTCATTTTTCATCATGGACAGAACCAGACTTTTATTTATATTTCGATTATAGATGATGAAGAAAGGTAATTAATTTTTCAGATATTTATTTCTTATTTACTTCTCAGGAATTCTTTTTTAGCACGTGCCATACGGCTATGTGTAGAGTTGGAATTGAAAAGGAAATTTCCTCAGTGCTGAAAAATCACCTAAAATTAAAGGGGGGGGAAAAAAAGAAATTATTGTTAAGAGTTCCATAGTTCCTGTTAAATTTTATGCAGATCCATTTTTTTAAGTCCATTAGCGGAAATTGTGGTGTTAATAGAATAATAAAATATTTTATCTCTTTTTTACTTGAATAGAAAAAAGGATATTATTTTTATTTCAGATATCACCATCATTGCATCATTCTACACAAATGGGAGGAATCTTCTGCTGTAGGCTTACGGAGAGGGCTTCTGTATGACTCTAAACAGATCCAGTTGGATGCATGATTGCATCACTGAGTGCAGTTTTATTTTGTTTCTTGGACATCTCAGAATCTCTTTTTCTTTTTCCATGCAGTGAATTTCAAGAGCAATTTGAAATCCAGCTGACAGGAGCCACTGGTGGAGCAGTCCTTGGGCTCCACCTAGTGAGCCAGGTCACTATTGCCAAAAGTGACTCCCCCCAGGGCATCGTCCGGTTTCTCAACCAAAGCCGAATTATTCTTCCCAATCCTGATACACTCATGGAAGTGTCGCTGGTGCTGGAAAGGACTGGAAGATTGTTAGGGGAGACACAGGTGGGCCCTGATTGTCAAAGACTGAATGCTTTCCAGTCACTAGGTCAAAAACCTCCTTCATGAGCTTCTTTGTGATTGATTTCTGACAGGATAGTTGCTGCTTTTCATTAAGCATGAATTGCATATGGTTGCAGTATAACAGCAAATGTTGCTCCTTTTTTAATCTTTTTCTTCTCCTGCTTACTTTCTTTTATTATGGTCTTCTGTACTTTGTTTTGAACTAGCTCCTAATCCCATCAAATATAAGGTTAATTTCATCCATCACCACTAACAATTTAATTTCCTTAAATTACTTCCTAAAGATGGTCAAAGTTTTTTTCAATAAATTGTTTATTGACAGTTTTCTAGGTGTTTTTTCTTTACTCTATACAGACCACTGACAAAGTAAAGGTATGGATATGAAACAAGGTACGCCTTTCACAGTCCTGGAACTGGAAGATTGTCCGTAAAGGCCATCTTCTCCTCTCCCCATATAAAAATTGCCTTGGCCTTCTTTGACGTTTTCTAGGAGTCGTTTGAAAAAAAAAAAAAAGGAAAACAATTAAAATGGACAAAATAATAATTGAAAAGTGCTGAGTATGACCTCAAAAGCAACTAATTTGTGGGAAATTCTGAAAATATTCTATCTTTTAATCAGGCTGAAGAAGTATGGATCATCATTTGAGCGATTAAAAAAAAATTTATTGCAGACTCTTGAGAAAATATTTGTCGTCTTGTGTCTTGTTATCACACCTCACAGGGAGTGGTTTTGATCACGAATACTCATTTGGAGAGCTTTGCAAAAGAAATCACGAAAGGGAGAGAAATAGAAACTGGCCTGTGTGTTTCCTGTTATGTGCTAAGGAAATCTCAGTTTCTTTTCTATTACTAATATGTAGAGTTTCATAAACTGGCATTGTGGCTAGCTAACACTATAAAGTTTTCATTTGCAATTTGTCGTCTCTGTTTTTCCAAAGGATTATGTATTTTCACACATAGAATTAATTATTAATATTTTGTATTCTGCATTAACAGCAAAGATTTAAACATAGCTCGTTACAGGAATTTTTATGTCCCTTGTGCTACACTGTCATTTTTCCAACTGAGAGGCTTTTATAATATATGACCGCTCTAAATCTGAAACTGATATTTTCCACAGATTAATTGGGACATCTTGGGACCCAATTCAGAAGAGGCTTTATCTCCCCTGAATAGTGACATTGGTGACCCTGTGAATGGATCATTTTATTTTGGAGAAGGAGAAGGAGGTCTCAGAGCTATTAATCTACAAATCTATCCTCATGAAGAAGTTGAAGTTCAGGAGATCTTCATTATTAGACTGAGCCTTGTGAAAGGTGAAACAGAAATAGATCCTAAGGCAAACAGCATTGCATTAATAGTAAGTCATTACTGCTTCTCTTTTTTGAGATCTCTGTTGATATTGGTATTTATCCTTCAAGGATTTTAAAAATTAGTAATTATTTCATAGTTCGTCACTTGGCTTTTTTGTCCCTTGTACTACTCCAGTGCATTGTTACGGCTTCACTTCTTAAAAAAGAAGGCAAAGAATCTGTCAGTAAAGATTGGTATATAACCCCTGGCCTGGCCCTCTGACTTGCAGATTTCTGTGGTTCTCTTTGGAGAGAGCATGGACTGGGTCCTCATTTCTAAATGTCAGTTTGTTATTCATCCCTTCTTGACCTCTTCTGCTCCGGACATAATATATAAAAGAGAGAATTTGACTGTTGCAGAGCAAGAGAAATGCAGAAATTTGTGGGGCAAGGCAGAGGGAGTTGTCAAATTATTGCTGTAGGGATACTGCAACTAAGGAAACATTTATAAGGCTGTTATAAGAAGCGCTCAAAAAAAAAAAAATCTTTCCTAGAAATAGGATTTTTTTTTTTCTGGTCTGTAGAGTGTGGATGGAATTAGCTCCTCTTTCCACAGAGTCCTCAGTTTCTCCTTCAGGGCCCCACGTTTATTCCTTGGACTGGACTGTTTCACCCTGCATGCCAATAAACTCTCAGTAGGCACTGACGTTGCTTCAGTTCACCGTGAATTCTTGTGGCAGCTAGCGATTCACGCAGGTGGATGTGGGGGAGCTCTAGCCCCGAGGGCTGAGTTTCCAAACTGATAATGTTAGAAGAGTTTCTGTACACTACCCCAAGGTGCTTCCTGCTTTCACATAAAAATATTCAGATACAGCATTTGAAATAAAACTCTGTCCTTTACTTCCATGGACAGGGGGACTGAAAACAGAAAAGGGGACACTCGTATTTTCTCTGCTGTCTTTTAGTATCATCTTGACTCCAGTTTAGATCCTGCTTAAACTTCTTTATCACTGTAGGATGTCACAAAAGAGCAAGACACCCATAGATTTCGTATTTCACATGTGCATTCGCGTGTTTGTCTGTGTGCACATGGGCTCGATATCACTCCCTTCTCATAACTCGGTGGCCCTGTCTGCTGTTAGATTTTTTTTTCATTCTCTGAGTCTCTAACTACTAATGTACTCTTGAATCTTCTTAAGAGGAGAAAACTCAGTAGGAAGAACTAATAGATACCTGCCCTTTAGCATCTAGCAATGAAAATCTCGGTGGTTTGAACAAGAATGCAACTCACTCTACATTTCTGATTTTTGTTTGTTTACTTTTTTACAGATACAGAAGTTTGGTGATCCCAATGGAATTGTACAGTTTGCTCCTGAATCATTAACTGAGAAAAACTATACAGAACCCTCACCAGTGGAAGGGCCGCAAAGTATTACACTGTTTGTCAGACGAGTTCAAGGCACTCTGGGAAACATAACGGTATTCTCACTCTTTTCCTAATAAACAGTATGATCTGAAATCATCCTCAGGGTCAATGTATGGTGGAATATCTTATTCTGTGCCTTTCAATTGCTTCTTTGTCAAATTAATTTTTGAAATGTTGCCTTTTAGACTGAATTTAGCAAGGGCTCAGCCCTCATACTTGTGGTTTGGAGAGTCAGATTCAGTCTTCCCTGGTCAGGAAAAAAAAAAATTAAAAGAAAAATAGTACTGCAGTGCTTCTTTCACTTTCTCTCTCCCTCTCACCATGTGCTTTTGATGGGAGGACAAAAGACACCATACTTTCATAGTGAGCTTTCTTTGAGATGATCACAATTTACTTTTTTCCAGATGTATTTAAAGGTAAGAATCAGACTTTTCTGAACAATCACTCACACTGATTTTCCTAAAGTTGTTTAGAAGTCAGAATTTTAACAGGTCCTTGTTTTTTTGGGTTTTTTTTTTAATCAATTAATAAAATCATCTGCTGTGTTTAATGAGAACTCTCCACCCCTTTCTGATGTGAAGAATCTTAGAAACGGGGAAAACATTCAAGGATATCTTGGTGTAAAAACAGAAATAATTTCCAAAAAATTGCTCAGAGATTTCATATAGTTTTACATAAATCTTCCAAATATATACAAAGGAGATCCTTATATTGACAGTGCTGTTAGAGGAACACACTTTTGTTAGGGGTGTGTGCTTCTCTCTATACATACCTAAAACCAGTTTTTATTTTGCCCATTTAAAACCAATCTGTTTGATATCCTACCTATACTGAATCCTGAGTATGGAAGTTTCTGACTCTGTGGGTAATTTTGCTTTCGTTCTCCGCATTTTCTAAACTCATTTCAGGTTTACTGGGAAATACACAGTGAATCTGACATCACAGGTGACTTTCTTATGACAGAGGGGTCTGTTGTCATTGCTGACCAGCAGAGCACGGCTGAGATAACCATCTACCTGTTACCTGATGATGTTCCAGAACTGGATGAAAGCTATGTGGTGCAGCTGGTTTCAGTAGAAGGTGGAGCAGATTTAGATGAAGAGAAAAGAATTTCAAAGATCAACGTGTTTGCAAATGATGATCCTTACGGAGTGTTTGCCCTGTACTCTGATCAGCAGTCAGTGTTCATAGAGAGGAACCTGGATCGGTATGTTCAGATTAATGTGACTCGGCATGCTGGGGCATTTGGAGAAGTGGTTGTGGAGTACCATATCATGTCTCATCATGAAGAAGTGCTAATTGAACCTGAGAATGAGGTGGGATACCTCACCATAAAAGATGGTGCCAGCTTTGGAGTGAAAAGAGTGCCAATAAGCAACCAGGTCCGTATTATCCTTTTAGCTCCTATGATACCTATTGTTTCCATTTGTGTTCATCACAATATAAATAAGATACTAAGCTCTCAATAGCATCCACTGCAAAGAAGCAGAAAAGAGTTTTAGTTTTATGGATTTCCTATTTATTGAATAGAACTGGGTTCAAATATCACATTTCCAAATAATAATTGCAAAATCACTGCTATGCATGTATTCAAATATTCAGTGTTTCCTTCCATCATTGCTTTGCATTACTATCAGTTCAATATTTTATTATTATATGTATGCAAATATTTCCTCCAGTTTCTCTTTTGGATTGTAAATAGTGTTCTGTCATTCCTGACTCATGAAGCAGCAGATAAATTGACTTGCAGTTCTTTCTTATTATTGTCACAGTATTACATCCACACTTACATCCTTTTATATCCATCTTGCATCTTTTTAATCCTAAGGATCAAAATCAAGTTGTGATAGATACAATTTATTAGAATGGCAGTAGTTGCCACACATTCCAACAAACTGCTGGTAAATCACATTCAAAATGCTGGTGTTTTAGCTGTATTTCTTTTGAGAAACATAATCTGCAAAACACTTGACTTGAAAACACTGAGTTTTGTATGGAAGTAGAACAAAATCTGCAGACTGTCCTGCTACTTAATTGTTTGAACTGGTGGAAATCATGTTTTTAGGGGAATTAAATTTCTACCTTTTTAATTAAATTCTCTCTCTCAAAGGCATTTATTTTACTGGGCTTGAATTTTACTCTGGAACTGATTAATGTAAGCCTGGTTACTGGAAGTGCCAAGGATGTGCCTAAAATATTAGGAAAAGCAAAGTCAGCTGTTCTGCTTATTCCTGAGGAAGCTGCCAATTCACAGGTCAGTAGAGTGGCTCCTACCAGGGAAGGAAGGTACACGTCATTACAAAGATAGCTGCTGGAAGGATTCAACTGACTCCCTAAGTTTTCATCGTTGCAACCAATTTAATGACTGACAAGACTTTTGCAGTTATTACTTGCACTGCATATTATATTTTCTGTGGTACAAATTCTTATAGATATCTGTTAATACAGTTTGAAAATGTTTCTTCGTCTGTAAAATATACATAGTCCAAACATTACGGTTAATTTATACTTCTGTTTACATGAAATGGAAGTTCTGACATTTAAAGGAGAATAACTAATTCTGGATGATGTCATTCCTTTAGGTATAGCAGCCCCAAAGTATAGAGCGGCATGTGTGTGGTTATTACGTGGAAAAAGGAATGAAGGTCATGCGGGATTTTAATGCAATTGACAGTATATTTGGCTAATCACTGAGTGGGAAATTTTCCATTGCTTTACGTTGTATGAGAGTGAGAAAAGAGAATTGGCCTGTCCTGATATGGTATATGTGCTACAGTTCCCTTTTTGTATGTCAGGCAGACAATAGCATGATGAGGTTTCTACCCCTTAAATTTTATTGAAGTTTTTATTTAATGATTTTTAATTGGTCTGTCTTTTAAATTGTAATTCAAAGGGTCTTTCCATAACCATTGTTTACTACCATATCCATTTATCATTGCTTATACAATGTGCAAATTATCCTTTCAGTACCATTTGCTGCCCAGAGAAAAAGAAAAGTAGATCATACTAGCAAGAATAATTCTGTGAACAATTTCATGTGGCAACAGCTTACTTTTCACTGGATACACAATGAATAATTTATTTTAAATCTGTGTGTATATATATAAAACTACAGCTATTGCCGGTGAAGGGCAGGTTGGTTTGTTTTTCTTTTAAACAGACACAGAACGCTGTATTCAGTGTTTTCAGTACTGAAATGTTAGTCATACTGGTTCCTTTTCCCGGAGATCTAATTCTGAGAAATCTAAGATTTAGAAGTATTGTTAAAGAGTTGTGAAAGAAGTATGTATAAATATACAGACGTGCATATAGATGTACAAACATACATCTGTATGCACGCATAATCATTGTAAAATGCCTGGTTTACAGAACATAATATGCTTTCACATATGTTGTTGCCCATTTTTATTCAATTTTTCTGTAACAAAGTCTACTACGTTTCGACAGGTTGGCTTTGAATCTGTGACTTTACGACTTACAGACATCGTAGCAGGGACAGGCCAAGCTGTCATAACCAGACAAGGAGTTTATGGCTCTGTAACAGTTAGCTGGATTTCAGGATACCCACCAGACCTAATCACGGGCTTTGCTCAGCCAGGCAATATTACTCCTCCATTTGGTAAGTACTTTTCTGAGGAAACAGCTATGAAAGTTGCATTAGTCATTCGTACCTCTAAATGCTCCCTGTATTAATGAGGAGTCATTAGAATGAAATTGTTTGGTCTAATTTTTATCCGTAAGGGTTATGTTTACCTGATGAGCAAAAAAAGAAGTAAGCTTCACAGATACAGGTCTGGGAGGCAGGCACAATGCTATGCCCCTGAAGCACAGCTTTATACAGGAAGGACCCTTATTGTGCATGTTGCTTCTTCCTAAATGTAGTGGAGTTGTGGTTAAAGTCCTTATCAGCAGGTTCACAGGTAAAAAGAGGATTCTTGTTTATTGATTTTGAATGTGCTCTCTCTCACACTCTCTTTTCCTTCAGGTAATGTTGTATTTTCCTCTGGTGAGCAAAGCAAAGTAATTTCATTTCAAGCCACTCCAAGCCTAAATAAACACGAGTCATTTGCCATCACTTTAGCAGCAGTGCACAGCAATGTGTCTGGTGGGGCTCGCCTGAGGTAAGGATATTACTTACACTTTTGAGTCTCAGAGATGCCATAAGAATTGTGACCTGTGTGCAGGCACAAACTGCATACAAATCCCTGTTAAATTACAGGTAGCTCACGAGCTGTAGTGCCTATTTGATAAATATGTATGCCTTATCTCAGGTGGAAACAAGTGTCAGTGCTGCAGATCTTACCTTATCAGAACTGAGGCTTTTCTCCAGTTCCAGTCTATTTCATATTACTGGGCTCCAAGATGCCCAGAGTGTGTCTAGAATGATGGAGACAGTCAAGAGAATGAAGAACCCAGATCAACAGTTCTAGCCAGGAGGCTGAAGGATGACAGCGACTCTAACAGTTTTCATTAGTGTCCTTAAATTATTTATTTAGAAGATCTTAGATAACATTGTTTAAAATAAGTAAAACGAAACAAGAAATGCTCTGAAAATTCCTAATTTTTACAAAAATTCCTTTTTATTCTTAAAACCAGAAACATTACATTGAATGTAGTTTTCCATCTCAGCTAAACATCTCTTCTTCAAACTATTTTCATTCTTTCTTACTTATTGATAGCTAAAAGTGGTCTGAAAAGGATGGACGTAGAGTAACACTGCATATGGAGAAAGGTATTGGCTTCACCATATAACAATTACACTGGGAAATCTGAAGGAAGTAAGGAATGAACTGGATGCCTAAACTCCTGAGACTGACCCTTTCTCCTAGGCGTGCCTGTCCTGTGGACTGGTGTCCTCAGAGCACCTGTTTACTCTGTGAGTCAAATACCTTGGGTCTACGAGAATGACCTTTTTCCTAGAAAACTTAAGACTGCGGTGGCACAGGAGGTAAAGCTGACAATTACTTTGAAGAGGTTTTAGCTCCCTTAGTGGTGGAAAGGGTCTAGTTTGTTGAACCAAAATTATTCACTGTAATTGTAGTGCCATTTGTTAGCCACCAGCACTGAATAATGGGTCAGTTCCAGAGATAAGAACCAAGGTTTAACAAAGAGTCTTAGACTGTGAATATTTTCTAATGAGAAGCGCATACATTTAATATGAACACAGTAGAGCTTGAACTGATATTGATAATAGGGCTCAGATCTGGAAGAAATTTCGATGAACAACATTGTGAGGAGGCAGTTAGTATTTCAAAGCCCCAGTGTAAGTTTTAAAACAGCTCCCTTTCCTTCGCTGGCTTCCTGGCTAAAACTGTAGATCTGCTAGCATCTGCCCACCCCACAGTTTTCACTTGGTACAGGATGTTTGTTCAGTGGTTAAAACTGGTATTAATTGGGGTGTCAACATTGTAATATATCTCCCCGCATTGTGTCTACAGTAGAAAGACATCATACTTTCCCTCTCTATTTTCTCAGGAAGACCTTATTTTATTTACCCTTTACTCCATATCCTGTGCTGACTCAGGGTGCATTAATCCTGTGGAGGGCTGTTCAATCCAATCATTGCAAAAACCTTTTTCAGAGAACCTCTTTACATCTGTATGGTTGCTTCTTCCCTCTACTCTTACATGTTTTTTTTCATCCCCTTTCTTCCAGCCATCTTTGGTTGTTCACTGGAAATTATTCTGCTCGGGTGTTTTACCTTTCAAACGTCATATTTCCTCCCTCAACTTCGCTATCTTTTCTGTTTCAGATCAGGATTTACAATAGCTGAAATTGAGCCAATGGGGATATTTCAATTTGCTTTTCACTCAAGATCTGTTTCAGTTGAAGAAGATGTTCAGGCAGTCACACTGCATGTCCAAAGACTGTTTGGTTTTCAAAGTAATCTCACTAAACTGACTTATCAGACCGTTCCAGGAAGTGCCAAACCACTAGAGGACTTTATACCCATCTACAATGGAGAGCTTATTTTTTTACATTTTCAGACAAACGCTGTGATAGAAATAGCAATAGTTGATGACACTGTGTCTGAAATGGAGGAATTTTTTTTTGTAAATTTGACTGCTGTGGAAGTTTTGGATGTTCAACCTCTGAATCCTGCCAGGAGCCCACGTCTGAATCCGGCTTTCAGTGTTGCAACAGTTAATATCCTGGATAATGACATTCATCATGGAATACTAAGTTTGGGGCCAGAGTTTGTTTATGTTGAAGAAGATGCCAACAGCAGTACCCCCAACACAGTGATACTTCATGTCAGAAGGACCAAGGGTTTCACTGGTGATATTGAAGTAACTGTTAAAACCTTTGGGGGTGTGAGTGCACAGAGTGGACTAGATTCATATCCTTTTGGAAACGTTTATGGAAAATTGAATATCACATGGGCAACAGAAGGAGAAGATTTTGAGGAACAGTCAGTCTCTCTGACTTTGCTGGATGGAGAAAGAGAAAAGCAGGTGTGCATAAAAATTTTTGATGACGATGAGCCTGAAGGACAGGAATTGTTTTACGTTTTCCTCTCAAATCCTGAACATGGAGCTCAGGTTGTGGAAGGAAAGGATGAATATGGATTTTCTGCTTTTGCAACAGTAATTATTGCAGGTAATATTTCTTCCCCCAGAAAATTAGTAAATACATCAGAATTAAATAACAGTAAATACCTTTATGTTTTCATAGCAATTTTCATGTAAATATTAGAATTCTATTTGGTAACAAGCAGGGTATTCTATTCCCCAATCTCGAGTTTTCCACATCAGAGTAAGCACCTAATGCACCAAGCCCACCATGCATCCCTTAGCAACATAGCTCAAAATACATTTATCGGTGCTGTTTATCTGTGTTCTTGTCCTGCTTTACTTCATGAAGCTTAAAAGGCTAAGCTTGAGTGTTTTTCTTGCAGATGTGATAGCATCTCAGGCTTTTTTCTTTTTCTTTGCTATTTTGTCACTTTTACATTGTGTAGGGTTTGTGAAAAGTGTACGAAACAGCTTCTGTTTTTGTTCTCTGATACTATGCAGTTGATATCTGCAGGGTGGTCATCCTCTGCAGGTGGAGGATAGGAATGGTCTTACACAGACATGAGGGAAGAATTTTTCTTTCAGACACTGCATGCTACTGTGAGAAAATTATGTCAGAGCTCCCATTTCCCCTAGGTTTCAGATATCTGTCAGACTTATCAATTGAATATAAACCATGTTTAACCACAATAAGTTTTAGAAGTAAGTGGGAATTGGAACAGTTCGGGCTAATCAACAAAATTCTACGTAAGGTCCAACATTTATTGTAAGTTTTGTGTATTGACATAGTCTTAACAAAACAAGGTAGATATTGAGGACCAGGATTAAACTGTTGTATGAGTGTATGCAGCAACCAAAATCACGTGTGCAAGAGCTGACCATATAAAACCCGCATTCCTTCATGTGTAACATCTCTCGAATTCACCAGGCAGGTAACTGAAGAAATATGTGCACAGGTTGGAATTTGAACTTGTATTGAATCCCACAGAAATGTATTAACGTGCTCTAGAGTTACACCCTGAGTACAATGAGTGTGTAAAGTAACATCGGGAGACAACTTGCACTGAGGAGAAAGGTCAAAGCATGTATCTGCATTTAACTGTATAAGAAGATACCGCAGGTTAAATATTTGTGCATGCACATATGCAAATGAGCAGTTACTGTTAATTTTCAGTATATATATTGACATTTAATAAGCACTGGGTTGGAAGTAGATTGCCTTTTCAATTGCAGAGTAAAGCCATCATTACCTGTAATGAGAAGGAGAAATCCTTTAGAAGCAAAATTTAATGGGACACTGTGAAGACATCAGTTTCCCCTCATTAACCCTGTTCTCTTTTCCTCCACCGCTGTTTTGCTGAAATTATTTACATACCCATGAGAACAAAGCGGTATTTTGCAGCTCCCTAGTTCCACACATTGATTAAAGATGCAGGAGAAAAGCTGATGTAACAATCCGGGAAAATAAATGGGTTCATCAACGTTATTACTGGGATGAATAAGAAAGCTGCAGTTGTGTCCTTGGAGGTCCATCTTTATCCCATAACCTGCTGTGGCAATGCTGTCCATCTGGGGACACGCTGGGGGCCATTTCTGTTTAGGAAGAATATATCTCAAGGGTTCTGGTAAACATAAAGTAATACAGCTGAAGTGATATCACATAAGGGCATTACAAGCAAGGCTGCGGACGTTGTTCTAGACTACTGTAACACCCAGTCTCTTGAAGTCAGGGGACACAGAATTCAGCCAGTTTGCCGACTGCTGCTGAAAATACAAGCTTCTGTGTGTAGATGGTGCCAGGACTCTCGTGAGGAATTTACTTTCAAAAATACTTATTCTACTGGTTAAAATTAAATTTAGAAATTCCAACATTTGAATTTCTAGTGAAGTAGGGAGTGTAAATTAGGAATAAAAATATTAAAATAAATATTCCTGGAGTGTGCCTAAGTGGTAATTTGCATCATGCTTTTGATACCTAGTCTTTATTTTTTTTAGCAGTTATCCATACTAAAATTATAATTTAGTCTCAGTTTAACTTTTGTTGATAATTACCTTCACGGGCTGTTTCCTATATAGGAAGTGATCTCCAGAATGGCATTTTGGGATTCATTCCAGAAGTACAAAGCGGTCTTGTACTTGATGAAGACTCAGAAAACAGAGAAGTGCTGCTCATTGTCGCGAGGCAACCAAACAGGTGCAGGCAACAGCTGATTCAAGTGCTCTTCCCACACGCTGTAGTGTGCTGTGTTGAATCACAGAAGCTGCTGTTAGTGGAAGAGGTTATCATAGAGATTTTTATAATAAATCTTTGCCTTTCAGCTCCTTTAATAACTTCCCAGAATTTGGCAAACGAGCTTTTAGGTTGTGAATGTGATTAGGTCTGTCACTGTACTGTGATAAAGCAGAAATGGAAAAAAAAAAAAAAGGTATTTTCCAACTTATACCGTAAGGCAGCGTGAAAGTTTTGCTTAAGGTAAAGTACTGCTAAAAGACTGCTAAAAGTGTAACTCAAATTCTCATCTCCCTGTGTGATACAAGTAGGTATGCATACTAAAATGAGCAATAAGGAAGTTACCTAAGTGTCAGGACTATGCTTATGTCTTTACTCACACAGATACTACGTTTTTTCTAATTATCTGTGGCCCATTTATGTGTACTTTAAACAAATATGCGGAAGTATTATAAGTTCCTTAAACTTATAGGGAGGACAAATTCTGCCTGGCTTTCCAGGGAAATGATTACTATAGTATTAAGCAAGGTACTCTGCCACATCCGTGTCTTCCAAGGACCAGTGTCTTTTATGCAGTTAATATCATGTTTTCTGAAACAAATATTGAGAAGAACCTGGGTGCCTGTAATTGCTTTATTTTCTTCCTGTATTATTTTTTGGTAAACTAAACTGATTTCAGAGGAAGGAATTGAAATAAAAAGAGCGAAATTTTAATCTTAAAGTAGTTTGTTCCCTAGTGATAAGTTTTGAATAATAACATAAAAATAATGTTATCTCTGTGGTTAATGTTTTCTAAAACAATAGTGCTCACCTTCAGTACATGTATGCTCTTGGTTCGCTTATAGGGCTTTTGAAGATGTGAAGATCTTTTGGCGTGTGACCTTTAATAAAACAGCTGTTGTCCTTCTGAAGGATGGCATGAACCTGGAGAATGAGCTTGTATCAGTGCTGGGAGCCACTACCTGCATGGCAGGTCAAACTGTCTGCAACATCTCCATTGAAATAAAACCTGATAACGTAAGGAATTACTGCTCGGTTATGTACAGCTCTATAACATTGAATTGCAATTTATCAAGATGAAAAACCCTCTCTGATTCAGAGGAACTGATGTGCAGTTTGAACGTGGTAACTTAACATCTGCTGAGTTCCTCTGCAAATGCATGTTTATTTAGAGGCTTGCACTACCCCCATTGTGACCGACAAAAACTTGCAAAGGAGATTAGTATTTAGTTTGATGAGTAAATTGCAAATCTCAGATTTTTGTAGAACAATAAGAGAAATAGAACAGAGTTATTTCAGAGAGATTGATATTCATATACTGGACTGTTATCCTTCACACAGTGAATTTTTCATCTATCAAAGCACTTCTTAGGGTGGTTTGTGGAAAGCGTATCCTGTAAGTAGTAACATCTCACTTAACTTTTTTTTTTTTTTTTTTTTTTTTGCAACCTGTGCATAATTTTAGATGCCTAAATCTAGCACAATGATCTGTGAAAACTCAATTCAGTCGTAGAGCAGCATAAGAATCTCTGAGTGTCTAAAAATCTGTCACTGTGCACATCCAGCTTGTGAGTAGCAAAGTTCAGTTTAGCAGCCGACATCCACTAAAGCCATTTGGCATTTGTCAGTTGGGTCTGCCTAAGCCTAAGAGCCCTGAGAAGCCCAGCTGGCACTCAAAAATGCAGACGTCATTGGATTAACACAAAGCACAGCACAGAGAAGGAAAAAAATATTTTTGTGTGAACACCTAGTGGTTAGAGCAGTCCCTTAAGAAAGGAGGGATAAGTGTGCGCTGTTCTTTCAGAGTGGAGAGTTTGAAACTTTATAAGAAATTATCCTAACAGCCAGGCTAGTGCTAACGCTGAGGTCTGGGGTATGAAAAAAGGACGAGTTTTCTATGTTTTTTCTGACTATATTCTTGAAATTAATGCAAGATGTAGGATGTGTGGAAATAGTGGTTTCCCACTAGGGTATAGGGTGCATTCTCTTAATTCAGTAAGAGGGCCATTTTCCTTCTTCATCTTCAGATGTCACTTTTACATTACAGAGCTAACGAATAAAATATATACATGAGTGGATCACAGGCTGCCTTGCTGAGTAAAGTGGGATCTTGAACCTGTTTAGTCCAAGGGAGTGACATCATTATCTAATGACAGCAGCTGCAGAGACATGCAGTTGTGCCATGGGAAGCAAAGCGTGTGCCACTTTAACAGGTGCTAATGGAAAGCTAAAGTTCCCTATGGCATTCACATAAATTCGTGCCCGTCATCAATTAGTCAAGATCATTCCATTTAAAGAATTACTTAAGAAGTCAATTAAAAATACATGCTATTTAACCCTGAAAATATGCACTAATTCTTCTTCCAGTTCTTCTTCCATAAGATAGCTTATAAATTAGTAACGAATACATTACAAAACGATGAAGTAGTAAATACATTCAATAAATATTTTACATATTTTATGGCATATGGTATCACATATTCCAGCTTTTGAAAGTGTTTACCTAGTCAGCTGTACTGACTTTGCTAGTCAAGAGCTGAATCCTGCGTTCCTCAAATTAAAGTAGGATTTCCAAAAATCCCGAGCTGAAACAAAAAGCTATGTTTGCTAATAAAAAACTTGTCTCCAATGATTTTTTTTTTTTTTTTTTTTTTTAAAGAACTATTTTTTGCAATCTTGCTGCTTCAGGAGTGCATGTAATAGGTACATATAACGTATTTTCAATAATTTCTGGAATCTTAGTAATCAGATGTCTATTTCTAAACATATTATGTTTGTATTGTAGGTACAAAATCAAAGATGAGGCAGAATGCCATACTGTAATTTAGTATTGCTACCTTATTTTCAGTGAACAAGCTCTAAGAATGCAGAATCGGCTAGGCTAATTCTTTGACATATGAACACTGAAATTAAATATCCTGTATTTCCAGATTGACAGATTTATCTAGATCTTAAACCTCACGAAAGTCTATCAGATCGTATCTCTAAACTTTGTGATTTTCAATAAACTCAGTTAATTGTTCAAGTCTGCTGAGATATGGTGGTAAAACATGCATAAACTTGTTAGTGTTGAAACACTAAGGCTGTATGTAAAAAGTTTTTCAGAACTTTACCTGAGTTCAGTACTCAAATATAGTGAAGTTAATTAATTGCAGTTTCAAAACTGCATACTTAGACTTCCGTGCAGTTTTTCCACAGGTGAGTAGGACTGTACATGCCTTTTTGTAAGGCAAAAGAAAATGAGGGAGCAAATTCTTCACAAGATGTACATCGATGTAAATCCATAATCTGAAATATGGAGCTCTTGGAGAATCTGCTGTCATATATTATGGCAAATTTACAGCCACAATAATGTAGTGTATAGATAGATATTCATTGCAAAAAGTTCTATGTGAAAATCCAACATTTCATTATTTACATGACAGAGTAGTGCCTGTCGCAATATTATTTTTGGGATATATTTCATTGTACTTATTGCATGTTTCAGGAAGCATGCCTATGGTTAAGTGTTATTACAAGTAATCTATTATGCGTATGAAATAATACTTTTTTTTTTTAAGCTGAAGGTAATAGTAGGACGTATAGTGATATGAAAATCATCTCTTTATTTACAGGTACCTGAATTTGAAACTTATTTTTTTGTTGAGCTGTATGCTGTAAGCGCAGGAGCTGCATTGAACAGCAGTGCCAGATTTGCTTTTATAACAGTCCTTGAAAGTGATGCTCCTCATGGTTTAGTATATTTTGCGGTGGGATCTCGTTTTGCTGTGGCTCATAAGAAGACAACTTTAATCAGTCTGCAAGTGCTTAGAGATTCTAGTACATCAGTAACCACAACAGTTAGCTACAGCATGCAAGTAAGACTTTTTTTTTTTTATGTTCTAACATTTTTCATTATTAATTTTATCCTTAAATCATTGTTCATTCTATAAAGTAAGTGTGACTAATTAGAATTTTTACAGGAAACAGTCAAATGTTTACTGGGCCTATGTGGTCTGGTTTCTTTGGTTTCCCGTTAGTAAAAAGACCTTGTTCTCACTGCATTGTCAAGAGTGATTTTGTTCATGGTACCTTCCAGTAGCCTCAAAGACTACAGTCATTCAGGCATTAAATAAATTACTTTCTTTGTCTAAGGTTCTTATGAGGCTCCAATTTTTGTGGCTTCTTTCTCAGAAATTAAATTTTTATCATCATGAGTATGACTACAAGGTTCAGGTACCAACACACCTGCTGTGTTAGGTCACAGATTTATTCATACACAGACCACACTTAGGAAAAGAGGGAGAACTGTCATCAAATTTTATTCCATGTTCCTAAAGTACTAAACTTGAAAATTGTTCTTCCAATCAGAACTCTCATGTCATAAAGTAAATTTTATCATCCTCATTCATTTTTGTTCTGTTTACAACTGTTAGACCAGACTCTTCTAACAAAGAGTGTTGACCCTTTTATCTGTAGATGAGTACCTCCTTATTGTTGACAGATGATGAAGATTCCCCTTTAGTAGAAATAACACAGCTGCAAAAACATGATTCCTTCCACTTCCATATCGTTGTGAATCCAACATCAGGGCACAGACTGCAAGAGGGATTCCTCCAAGTTTGCCATCACTTTGGAATAGTGCTTGGCCTGATCTGCATTGAATATGAGGGATTTTATGCCTAAAAATATGATTTAGGGAAGGGTTATTAAAACAAAGCATTGTGTGACCAGAGTACTCAGTCTTTGTAATAAAAGGTTTTGCGTTCTGTTGTTATATTTCATGCTTCTCTATCTTAACTGCACAGGTTTACATGGTGTTTCCATGTGTTTACTATACAGTAGCTGGCCAGTGTTTTAGATTGTGTGGTATCAAATTTTCACACTCTTTCCAGACAAGACTTCATTATAATTTATCTGTGAAGTGGAGAAGAAATTTATACTGTCCAGCATATATTTAGGCTAAAATATAGGGGACAGTTCCTTATCCTTTTTCATATAACAACCCTTCTTTGGATATTTTTAGGTATTGAGGATGCATGGCCAAGTTACCAAAGTATTGGTACTGTACTTTGGTACCTGTAAAATAAGAGGTCTTGGCAGACAGGAAGCATGAGGTGCTAACTGGAAACAGATGTTTATCTCACTCCTACAAAGGCTTCTTAAACATTGTTCTGGTCACTAGTGCTTTTACGACCACTTATTTCCCTGCTTCCTAATTCTCAGCTGGAAGGGATAAGCAAAAGGAAACTTCTCACTGGAATTTGCACAGATGTGGTCATGTTCTAGAGCAATTTTCAACAGATACACACTGCATTGATTTGCCATGTTCTCCTATGAGCTCAAAAAAAATTCTGATTTATTCCATAAGTAAACTCTACTAATTAAAGCTAAATATTTTTGAAAGGGGTCTAGTATTTCACAAATAAACATCCTTGTTTTCACAGAAGACCTTTACTTAATAGTCAGTATACAATCTGTACTTAATAGATACTATTAAGTCATACATTTGAATAATAGCCCAGAATGTTAGTTTCCACTTAAGGAAAGTTTATTACATTACCAGATGTAATATCAAGGTTATGACAACTGACAAAAAGAGCAAGAATGTGAAGAGCGAAACAGTTATCTGCAAACCTCATGGAAGGTAAAAATAGTGCTACTTCACAGGGAAATGAGGCCATATAGCATTCCTAGATAAGTTCATCTCTCTGCTTTGCATGTGTATTCTATAGTGTTTGCTTTGCCTTTGGACCTAAATGGATTGTTATTCTTTTGAGTATTTATACTGGGACTGAAAATATCATTAATTGATATAAGTTTGGGCACAGATTTCCAAAACCTTTGCTTTACTTTTGTTTAGTATTTACATATCTGTAATGCCTGAACTGAGGGACTTCGCGCTGCAGACATAAACTTACATCAACCCCTCTGGAATTCACCTTACGGATGTGCTAACATTTCTGTAATATCTATTCACCCAGAAGAGCTTTTTGAATTTTGTTCTGGAAAAGAGGGATCCTGTTTACTATTGATAATATATAATTCTACCCCTAGGCTGTCACCTAGTGACAGATTGCTATTTCAGGGAGATATTTCATTCAATGCAATTGTTATATCATTGTTAACTGCATTTTGAAAGAGGACTTACTTTTTTCACATTTGAATTTTATCCATATGAAATATGTTCTACAGCAGCTGCTTTTGAACAATTGCATCTTTCATAATGTTACCTGAAACTCTTCTGTTTTGTTTTAAGGAGCTACAAAAACCTGAACCTATTGGTCGAACCTTCATATCTCCAGCTGTGGCAGGACAAGATTTTGCCAGATCTGAAGGTTTATTGACTTTTGAACCTGGGCAGAGAAACACGTTTCTGGATGTGACCCTGACTCCAAAGACAGGATCTTTAAACCCGTTTCCTAAACGTTTCCAGGTTGTAATTTCTAACCCCACAGGCGGTGCCAGGGTGGACGACGTGTATGGTATTGCTAATGTCACCATTGTCTCAGATTTGGACTCCTTGCCAGTTTGGGGGCTAATTGATCAACTGCATCAGCCTCTTGATGACACCATTTTACACAGAGTCCTCCAGAATCTAAATGTCAAAGTGGCTACAGAAACTACAGAAGAGCAGCTTACTGCTGTGATGCATATAATAGATAAGGTAAACCTTCCCTGCTTTTTTCTTGAATGACCAATGAGTTTTTAATAAGAGTGTAATAACATGTAGGCTCGTGATAAGATCAAGGTTGGCATCCACAACAGTGACTCAGGGGCACCGAGTGCACAGGTAGAAACAGAAATTGTGAAGTCCCACAATCGGGGAAAAGGTTTGTCCGCCACTAGTTAGGCTGGTGTCAGGAAATCAAAAATCAAATAGGTTGAAAATAGCAACCAGTATTAACTTTGCATATGTACCTATAGCTCCAGATTTGCTGCCGTGCAAAATTTTCCCATTGGTGCCATACTTTCATGAAGCTTATTATGGTTTCCTGATTCTCAAGCCACATCTTGGTTGCTTTCAGCCCCGGCACAAGGTAGTGAGACCCAAATTTTGTTCCTGTCTTCACACTGACAGCAGTCACCAGACAAGCAAATCCTTCCAGGGCCAGCTGGAGCCTGCTGTGCTCTTAACCAGGCATGCAGCTCATCTTTTTTTCTTGCGGTAGCTTTAGGAATCAGGTTGGCAGGGTAGCTGAGCACTTCAGCATTGCACTAAATCCTCTGAAAACTTTGGGACTAGTTTTATGACTTTCTGTCTCTTCTGGACTTATGGAATAATGCTCAGGAGCTGTTTAAATAGACACAAAGTAATATAACAATACTCATGAACAACAGTTCATTTCTGAGTGTTGCCAGAAAGCTGAGAAAATGACGTGAAGATTTCTCAGGTCAACAATCTGTGACTTGTGAAAGAATGAAAAATGCCACATGGTTTCTTTAATAGTCAAATCCCAGTTAGTAACCATATCTTTACGTAGTTTTGACACAGACTGCCTCTCACAGCTTGGCAGTGGTGATCAGAAGGTGGAAAAAATATTCTGAACTTTCATAACAAATATTGGGATAAATACTTAATACTTACTATTTTATTATATATATTACCTAATACTGAATAATTCTTACTAAACTGTTCACATGAGCCAATGTTAGAAGCACACTTCTGTTTATAAAATGTTTGATTTCTTCTGCTCTCTTTAGGTTACAGATGTGGGTGAAAAGCAGTTACTCACTGATAAAAGTAGAAGTCTTTTCTATGAGATACTCTGCACCCTGGCTAGCCCGAAACGGGAGGACACACGAGGATATAGCCTGCTGGCTGAGGTGACAGAGAAGTTCGCTTTTTCCCTGTTAACCGGGATAATGTGTGGATCACCAGGAGAAAGGTTAGTCAACTTGAATTCATAGTATGTTTTGGAAATGCTTGACAACAATATAAAAAAATCTAAATTACTTCTTTAGGAAAGGGATTTGTCTGTCGTCTGACACGTTAACAGTATGAAAATGTGCTGCCCTCTGTCACAGTCCCACAAAGCACTATATTGGCACTGTATGGTGTCACAAGTAACTGGTACACTGATACAGGGTTGCTGTGGGAGTAAGAGTCAGGAGATCTGCGATATATTAGATCACCTTTAACTCAAACATTGCCTGGAAAAGTATTTATTAATCTTACTAAGAAAATAATATGTAATTGTACGATGACGAGCTATGTTCTAAGACTTAGATGAAAGTCACCCAGAATTTCTACTGGCATTTTGTAATTTCTCTGCGGTTGGTTTTGCTCACTTAAACATAATTTAATTTTTTTTTAAAAGCTACTTGTAGGTTTTACATGTAGTTTCAAATTACTAGTTTTGTCTGCAAGTGAGTAGTACCTTGTGGTCAGGCTAATGGGCAGGGGAAATAGATGACTGCAGAAATACGTGACACTGACTTTATGGGACAGATGGTTTTAAACAGTGAGTTTCTCCCGCTGGAAATCTATTAAACAACTGGTATTTGAACTTAGAAAAGAAACGCCTTTTTTTCTTCCCTCAGAAAATCGGCATAATTTAGATTTCTATCTCTATTTCTATATTTTGGAGATGAAATTTTTCTTGCCGTTTCCTAAGTTGTAGGGGGTATGAGGCCCATCTCAGCCAAATGACAGTAAATGGTATAAATATCAACACTATCCTGAACAGTGTCCAGAACTTGAAAGTTCAAGTTCTTTACTCCAAGTTTTTTGCATCATCTGTTCGGAAAAAGAGGTAAAGCACGATCAACCATTTTAATGCATCTGCTTCTTGTAGACTTGTCTCTATATCAAGTTATAAAGATGAGAATTATGATAACCTAGTTTACCATGTAGGGGTTTTGGTTGCAGATCATAGTGAGCAAAACCCAGAGGGGCAATGGAGAACCTGAAATACAGAATAAATCAGCCCCTCCTTTTTTTTTTTGTTTTCCACAGAAACTTAAACTGTGTTTCAGTTAAACATCATAAAGCCTAAAAATGATGGAGGAATAAAGTATTAATTACAAATACATTTTAGTTATTCTGTGAAGAACAGTGAATTTCAGTTCCACTTATCAGCCCTGTTGCTTTTCCATTTCAACAGGGGTAAAAATATCCTTGACAGCTGCCCGTACATTGCAATAATGGCTCACAACTGGTTTCCTCAGCAAATCAATGGACACAGATTTGATGGAAAAGATGGGGATTCTATTCAAGCGCCTGAACACTTACTAGAGGTCTCTGTTGTATTATCACCTCCTCAAGAAGAGAACTGTGAATCTGTACAGTTCACAGAATACAGCAGCCAGCAGTGGTTCCTTACTGGAGATAAGGAACTTGCCCTGAAGAACAAGGTTTGAAGATTATGCAATTTATTTTTTAAAGATTGCATTTAGATATTTTTTTAAGGCATCTTAAATGTAGTTAAAATAATGTGAGTATTTTTGTGTGTGTCTCTGATTAAAATGAGCACTGACTGTTGAATTTTAATATTAAATTTGTATGTTGCATGTGTTGTTTCAGGTTTTTTCTATGAGTTTGAAGGGTCGGAGTTCTCACCCTCTGAAAGATAACAATGAAGTAATTTATCGGGTTTATGCTACAGGCAGTCGGATTGTTCCACAAAAGTCTCTGTGTCTCCTCTGGAATCAAGCTGCTGAAAGGTTTATTGATCTGTTTAGTTTTCCAGTTTCTACCATGAACCTGTGTGTTTGCCCAAGATTTGATAACTCTGATTAGATCATTTGCAAGTATGAAACTGATCAATTTCCTATCTTTTTTTCCTTTTTTTTTTTTATTTTCCTGGCCTTCCTGCCAGCACATAAAGCTTTCCGTATAATAAAATGCATAGTTATTGTAGCTCAGACATTTCTCAGACTTCTACTTTTTACTTTTTTTCACCAAAAAACTAATTTAGTTTTTTTTATGTTATATTATTAGTTAAATTATTATCATAATGTAGATTATGTAATGATGTGTTAGGCAATGCTGACAGTCCATAAATCCCAGAATTGCATCACTGCATTAATGACTTTGCACTCTTTACAGTTGTTACCAGACAACACTTCACACTTCCAAGTCCATTCTTACAAAAGTAAAGAATTAAAAACCCACATCTCTGGTGTTGTTTCAAGTCACTGTCTCAGAAGGTTCCTAATTTGCTAACATCCACTCTTTTCTTAGGGTCTGTGAAAGACACTGTGAGGTGAACCAAAAAAAAACCTGTAAAGGGACAGACGAAGGTTTTTATCTAGACCAGTATCCTGTCTCTAGTAGTGGCTAAACATAAACACCCAGGGAAGTGTAAGATCAGGACAAGCAGAAATAGTGATTTATCCAATACTGTGCTCTCCAGTGACTCTATGAGCCAAAAGTGATTTTGTGTATTTCATACACCAAATGAGCTCTCTACCACAAACTTGTTTAGTCTTTCCTTGCACCATCCAGAATTTTTACACATCTTTTGACAGTGATCTCTATAGGGCTATTACTTCTTGACAGAAAAGCCACCTCCTGTTTTGTTTTTTGGTTTTGTGGGGTTTTTTAGATATTGCTGCTACTAGTTTAAGTTGATGTCTCCCAGTTTTTAGAAAAAATAATGAACTGCCGATCATTGTCTATTCTTGTTGCTACTCATACCACTGCAAACCATGGAATAAAGTTTTCGTGTATGGTCTTCAATGCCACATTATTTGATTAGCCTGTGTCTTTCCTGTTCACACAGTATAAATTAATTCAGAGACAGTTATGTTTTGTATCCTGGTGAGATCTAGTTGGTTGACGTATGATTTCATTAGACTGACTGGATTATATCAGTCTGCCACTGATATAAACTATTTCTCCTCAGAAGGGAGTTGCAGCAGAATTTACCTGTATGCTCTCCTTTTATCTTACACACAATTACAGAGCAGATGTGATTTCCACTAGAAATGGCTTAGGATGTCACATTTAGTATTCTTTTTCAAAATCAGTTCAGCAGTAAAAGAAAACAAAACATGAATTTTAGTTTCGAAACAACAAATAGCAGTATAAAATGAAGTGTTCTCCATAATGCTCCAAGGTATCGTTCAAGTTAAGTAACAAACTGTTTGAAAAGATGGACAGACCTGTAAATCCTGCAGGAGTTCTAAAAACATGCCACAAAAAATCAATAATGAAAAAAAAAAAAAAAGTACATTACCATATATTTACTTTTTTAAAATCATAAAAGTTAAAAGCTATAAACAATGTTTTAATTTCACGTCGGTGTGCTGTTCTGAGAACTGTACCTGAAAGATGACACAAAACACCTCCGCAATTGTTTAGAAAACTTGGTATTTCAGAGATAAGACAGCCATTTTCAAGCCTGCTTGCCGGGCAAATCGCTCAAGTCCGTTTCCAACTTTGTGAATCTTTTGTTTTGCAGCTGGCTGTCTGATAGCGGGTTCTGCAGAGTGGTGGACGACACATCAGACTATGTGGAATGCTCTTGTTCTCATATGTCCATTTATGCAGTTTATGCCCAAACCGATAACTTGTCTTCATACAATGAGGCTTTTTTCTCTTCTGGATTCATCTGCATTTCAGGTCAGTTGATTTAAGGCAGTTTTCTCATTAATAACAGCTGATGAACAGTAAGACTGACAGATTTTTAGAGATTTTAGTAGCTGATGACAGTTTTTTTTTTTTGAGGGGTACTGGAGGAATGTTAACTGACTTCATGGTTATTGATGTTGCCAGCTGGTCCTATATTTACACACTGGCAAATTTTACCACTAAAAAAAAAATAAATTCAGCAAAGAAATATGTTTCCCTATGATGTTTTCTTGAACCATACAAGAGAGAAGTATGTCATTCATTTGGGAGAAGAAACTTAAAAATCCTAAAATCACCTGTGATTCTAGCAGCAGTGCAGATGTCATCTTTGTCAAATCTTTCAGACACTTTTCTACCAAGACTGAAAGCTCTTTGATGATTTCAGCTGGTGGTTTACACTCAGAAGTGATAACCTGAGTGAGATAGATTCCCCGTCACGTCTGTAGAGCCCCATTGCACTCTGCTGCCTAACTGCCATCTCACATCTTTGGAGATGCCCGAGAGTTTAACCCAGGAGGATCATGACCATTGACGGCGGCGATGGGATTTGCAGAGGTCCCAAAGTGTCAGACAGGAAGCAGGAGATCTAAGTTTTAAACTCCACTTGGCTTCTGAAGGAGATGGAAATTACACCTTTCACACTGCAGCCAGTTCACTATTGTGTTGCAGGCAATCAGGGGTGAAAGTAAATTTTCCTTCTGTTGGTAGGCAGTGTGCAGGCAGGAACCTAAGAGTGATGAGGCCACTAAGAAAACATGCTAAAGGGATTCTTAGTCTACTCTTAAGGCACTTAAATGGGAACCTGTGTCTGCTCCTTGTGAGGTTTATGACTTCTGAATAAGTAACAGAAAGAAGCTAAATTTTCCTATTTATCCCCTCCCAGCAAACTGCCCTAACAGACTAAAGCTCGTGTTCTGAATTGTTTTAAAACCTCAGACATGAAAAAGAAAGCAAGGAAAGAGAAGAAACCCCTCTAGATATCACTTACTTCACACAAATTGACGGTTTTCTTTAGCAATAATGAAAGAAATTTTTAGCAGATAAACAGATCTTTAAAGACGGTTAGGCTTCTAACTTAGATTGTGTTAGTGAAAGTAAAAAAACCTAAACTATAATGAACAATTGTAATTACTGGTTTACAGGGGAAAAAAAAAGTAAATTGATGAGACAAATATACCACAGAATGCAAAATGCTATATACACTGAAGAAAAAATACAAAGTAAGCCCATATGCTGTAGAAACTAAAGCTAAGAGAAATATTTTGCTGAACTGGAAGCAATAAAGACCTACAGATCCTTGTTCAGCACTAGTCTTTTCCTGTAGTTGTGCGTCATAAGAATGTATTTTAAAAATTAGAAGGGTTTGCCTTGGATATAACTGCAGTGCCTTTCAGCTTCTTTGGCTGGTTGAAGGTGTTTCTTTATGTGATTATATAATTTAGTGATCAACAAATTGCTTTATATTTAAGAGCTACAAGAATATTACTTATTACCCTAACATATCCACCTAGGTGTGAAGAATTTTTTAAAAAAATAAAATAAAAGAAAAAATAGCACAGTAGAGTGAAATATAATATTTTTTCAAAGGTTTCTTATGTCATGTATAAATTTCACTAGCTAATTTTTGAAAGTTTTAGATACAGGTTTTTTTTCTGCCAACGATTTATTTCACGCATCTCTTACAAATGCTTGTACTTGAGCAACAAGGCTGTCTCAAGAAAGGATAAAAGATTTGCCTTAAGTATTCCAGTTCCTGCCCTTCCTGGGGTTGGGAGCGCACAGCCAATTAATTAACTCTACGTGAGTTTCAGCAGTGTTTTTCTTAGTGGCTCAGCTTTCCCAGGGTTGTTACTCCGAGAGCTACTTACTGGTAGGTAAGGGCCCCTTCCCATTTCTGTTCTGTTCATGTTCACAGTGAATTAGTGCAATGAAAGGTGGCGTTATTCTTTCTGAGTAATGCTACAATAGATTTTCTATGCTGAACACAGATGAAACAGGAGACTGGCGTTTAAGAAGGCCATAGCTGTCTCCTAAACCAGTCCTACTTAGCTGGAGGGAATTTATTTTAATTTATGTGTTTCTAAAAGGATTTTTGTGTGGAGCAATATGAACACTGAAGAGCTGCCTTTGCTTTAACTATTCTGACAATCATCCATATCATGAAGAAATTTTAAAAAATAATAATTTTCAAAAATGACTTCTTTACATTATGCATTTATTTTAGCTCCCAAGTCTGTGGAAAAGTTAAATAGATGTCAATACTTCAGTAATAAATTCATGAGTGATCCCAATGTGAACCAAAGTGAACATATTCTCTTGAAAAACTTGGGTTTTTTCTGCTTTTCTTTTAATGATTTGCACCTTTCAAGAGATCCAGCACTGTTCTGATCTAACATAGTTTATCAACCTAAGCTTTAAATTCCCCCCCCCCCTTGGCTATTATCTCCCACCTTTTCTGCACCAGGTGCGCAATGTTTGCAGCTAAACTTCTCACTCACATGATGGTTGCTTGTTTGGGTACTCAGGTAAGAAAAAAGACTGAAGTCTCTAAGTATAAAATTATATACACCTTTGCTTTCCTGTTTCTCACTTCCATGGTTATGTCTGAAAAGACCTCCTTTTCTTTTGTACAGGGTAAATATTTTTGGAAAATGTAAAATTTCAACATATGATACTTATAATTTATCCAATATTCATACTCTGTGTTGCGAAATCAATTGAAATTATATATATTCTGAAAATATTTAGAGAAAAGTTATGGATGACATAGCCATGTGAGAAGATAGTCCTGTATGTGGAATAATAAATGTTTTGATGGTATAATTGAGACAAAAAAGTTCCCTTATTAACATCATTATTTATTAAATAGATTAATGTCAGTAATCATAAATACTATGGGAAAGATTTATTTTCAGTAGTAGATGATGACAGCTCTTTTGCACTTTTTAGGAAGGAATATTTATGAAGAATTTAAATAATAGAATTTAAAAAGTTGAAAGTCTTCCTAGTTCTCTCATACTGGTTCAGATAGTAGGTAAGAGAATGTCAGCAAACTGAAGGAGAATAGAAAAGGAGAACATGTCCTTCTGTCCTATAAAATGTAACTTCCTCAGCTTTGGTACATCTGGTGAAATGGAAATGGTATGAATAACCTCAAGAATCTTAAAATTACTTTGTGGAAAGATTCTGCAGGAAGGAGAGTTTATGTGTATTTTTAATGCTATAAAGATAATGTAAATACAAATTTAAATATATGCTGAAGGCAGGGATGCTGAGAGATTTTAAGCACATTATCAGGCAGATACTTAGAGGAATCTGTCATATCAGGGAAATACTCCAGATAAGTGAAACAGCCCTGTGTTACCTGTAAAATTTCAGCAACTAGCATGTCTCTCAGACAAGCTATTTTTTAGAGCCCTGGTTAGTATATAATTCTATTCCTGTTACCTAATTATATAGTTCCTTGTTGTACAGTGGAGTGCGTCGATAATGTTCATCACACAACTGGATTTGAAATAGAGGGAGCAGGAAAGGTCCTCGCAGCACTCCTAGAGATCCCTAGACACCAGCAGGTTTCTTGTACCTTAGGGTGTAAAAGTATTTTGCCATCTCGGTTCTTGATTTTTGCTGCGTATACCTCGTGTTTTTTAATAGTTCTGTGCAATTATACGGAAAGCTACTTTGTTCCAGGGACCTGTAATGTGCGTGGTTACTAGTGTACAAACATGCAGGCTTATTTTGGACACATAGCTCGTAACACAGGTAAGGACTTGCATGTGGTAATTTGTCAAGATTATACAAAACAAGTCTAGTGAGAGCTTTGCAGCCCATTTTACAGTCCAGCGATGTATTTTGGAAAAGCTTCTACTTTTCCTTTGAAGCGAATGTTGAATTGTCTGTGTTCCCAGAATTGTTTGATATTTTGCATATAATGGAACCATCCTCACCCAAGTTGCATTCTTTCCATCTCCAATACTTTTCCATTTCTTTGGCAATATGTTCCATTTCCAGTACAGAGAATCTTGTTTCTTTTTACAGTGTGTTTATTTCTCACAGAAGGTTGTTATGTTGGGATTTTTTGTTTGTTTGTTTTTCTATAAGGACTCCTTAGCAGGTCTTTTGGATCCATTAAAAAAATCATGATTTACACACAGGATCACACAGAGTGATTGACCTCCCTCTGGAGATCATCTTGTCCAGCCCTCCTGCTCAAGCAGGGACACCTAGAGGTGGTTGCCCAGGACCGCGTTCAGATGGCTTTTAACTGTTCCCAAAGATGGAAACTCCATAAACTCTCCGGGCAACCTGTGCCAGTTCTTGGTCATCCTCACAGTAAAAAAGTGTTTACTGGTGTTCAGAGGGGACCTCCTGTGTTTCCATCTGTGCCCATTGCCTTTGCTCTGTCACTGAGCACCACTGAAAAGAGCCTGGCTCTGACCTCTACTGACCATCTTCCTTACAGGTATTTATATATTTTGATAAAATCCCCTGAACCTTCTGTTTTCCAGGTGGAACGGTCCCATCTCTCTCAGCTTTTCCTCACAGGAGAGATGCTCCATCCCTTACTTATCTTGGTGGCCCTTCACTGAACTCTCTCC
Source organism: Athene cunicularia (assembly GCF_003259725.1). Classification (NCBI taxonomy): domain Eukaryota; kingdom Metazoa; phylum Chordata; class Aves; order Strigiformes; family Strigidae; genus Athene; species Athene cunicularia. Next base: position 14,243,023 of record NW_020799144.1, read on the forward strand.
AGTCTGTCCTTGTCTCTCGTGAACTGGGGAGCCCAGAACTGGACATGGGACCCCAGGTGTGGCCTCACCAGTGCTAAGCAGAGAGGAAGGATCACCTTCCTCATCCTTCTGGCAAAGCTTTGCCTAATGCAGCCCAGGGTACCATCAGCCTTTGCAGCAGGGGCACACTGCAGGTTCATGCTCAGTTTGGCAGTCGCAAGCGCATGCAGGGCCTCTTCTGCCAAGATGTTTTTCAGCTGGGTGGCATCTAGCATATATTGGTTCATTCATTCAAGCAAAGTTAAACTTTGGTGTTTTGACACATTACATAGTTAAAACCATAGAATCATTTACTTTGGAAAAGACCCTTAAGATCACATTGTCCAACCATTAACCTCCCACTGCTAAGCCCACCACCAAACCATGTCCCTAAGCATGCCACATCTCCACATCTTTTTAAATACCTCCAGGGATGGTCACTCAACATTCCTCTTAAGTCTGTTGCATACATTTAGAGCTATGGGCTAATTTTAGTTGGAAGCCACTCTGAAAACTTTCTGGTTTAGACCCCTGCTCAAAGCAAGCCCAACTTATGTCAGGTTGCTCAGGATGCTGTCCAGTTGAATTCTGAGCATCTTCAACAGTGGAGATCCCACAGGCTCTCTGGGCAACCTGGTCCAGTGTTTGACTACCCATTGTGAAATTGTCTCGTAATATCTAGTTTAAATTTAATCTGTTGCAACTTGTATCCGTTGTATCTCGTGCTGTCAGTATGCGTCTTCACAAAGAGTTTGGTTCCTTCATTTCTAGACATTTCTATGAGGTAATTTATAACAGTGATGCGATTTTCCCCCCTCCCACACTCTTAAGACTGAAGAGCCCCAGGACTTCTGAATATATTGTGGTCTGAATATCTTGGTGGACCTTGACTGAACTTGCTCCAGTGTGCCAGCCTCCTTCCTGTGGTGAAGATCCCAACTGTATCCAGATGTGGTCACACAAGCGCCGGAACAGGAGGGAAGAATCACTTCCCTTTACCTTTTGGTGCTGTAAATCAAACAGCAATACGAGGCTGCTTTGCAGCAAGGCATACTGCTGACTCGTGGTCCATCTGCCATCCACCAGAACCCCAGGTCTTCTTCTGCAGGCCTGCTGCCTTGCATTTGGCCCTGCCTGTGCTGTTACATGGCATTACTCTGTCACCATCTGTAATACTTTGCGTTTGCCTTTGTTGAGCTTTGTCAGAAGTCAGACCATTTTTCCAGTCTGTTGAGTTTCCTTTAAACAATGGCCTTACGAATCACCTGCACCCAGATTTTTTGGCTCCTCCTCAGACTTCCAGTGCAGCCCTCTGTCCCATCATTTACACCCAGATGCTTTAAATAGTTATCAGCCACTGCATCCCAACTCCTGAGGAGCACCACTAGTAACCAGGCTCCAGCAGGGCTTCATTCTGTTGATCACAACCTTTTGAGCCTCGTTTTTGAGCAGGCAATTTTCCACTTGCTTTATAATCCATTTAACCAAAGCATGTCTCAGCATTTTAATGATAATACTGCGAATACCACAGAAACCATGTCAAAGGCCTTGCTAAAGTTAAGGAAAACAACATTTGCTGCACTTGCCTAGGCTGGTCATCTCCTTGAGGAAGGAGATTGGGTTAGTCAGGCATGATTTTCCCATCATAAATATACAATGGCTGTTCCCAGCCACCCTCCTGTCCTTGCCCTAGGTACAGCTTCCAGCAGGTCAGGCTGGTTTGTGTGTAGTACAGAGGTCTTGTTTCCAGGAATGTAATGATTCATCTCTATGCCTAAAAATCAATCTGAGGGAAGGAGAAAGAAAAATAAATTTGCCTCCTTACAAGAAACATCTTTAAATATGGTTTTAGAGGGTGAATTTCATAACTATCCAAACCTTAGGTGAAGATTTGAGTCCTAACTGCATGTTCAAAACTCTCAGAACCTCAGAATAAGTCATATGTTAAGTAGGATCACAAATCAGAGTTTGTTGCACTTTGAGTTATTATTTGTGTGACTCGACTTGCTTCTCAGTTTCAGTCTAGTTATTTCATAAGATAATCTTTATCATCCTTACTTAGCTGCAGTAGTGAACTTACAAGGTAGTGAATTTATAAGATAGTGAACTTATTTCTGAAGATACCCTGAACATTACTTCCTTGATTTACTGATAGAATTTTAATTCCAGGTCTTAACAAGCTGCTAAACTTCTATTCTCAGGCCGAAGAACCTAAACAAAAGCATTTTTAAAGCTTGACCTAAATGAAAACTGAAATAAAAAGTTGCTCCATGTTAAATGTGGCGCACTTTTTTTTTAATGTTATAAACTTATCACTTTTAAATTTTCATATATTGACATGCAAGCATATTGTCACTAGTATGCCTAGCAGTTCTTATCTGCTGATAATTCCAGGTTTCAAATAGTAACTCCAGTGTAATCTTGTAGCTTTCTTCTCAAGGTTGAGCAGGAACATGGACATGGGCATGGCTGAAGACCAGCTCAGGTAGAGACTAATGGCCCAGGGGTGAGTTTAGAGCTGCTGGGCCTGCGTGTAGGTGGAGACTGTAGTTGGGACTGGTCACGACTATTATATATATTACTATATTTATTAGTGCACTCAATGCCCTGACGTAAAGGCAGCTTCTCTCATTTTTATGTTGATCTCTAGTAAGCATTTTAAGTGTGAAGGGAGGGTTTGAATGTCCTTGCTTTAAGTCTTTCTTCTCATAAGTAGAAAAAAAATTGAGAATTAGTAAAACTATATATAAAGAAAAACTATCTGAAAGGCATGTACTTCATGGGTGGAGAAAAGTGGGAATTGTTAATGCAGGAAAAGATTACAGACGGTAATAGATTACAATAGAAAGGATTTTCTACTAAGGTGTAAGAGCATAAAAATGCCATTATTGCCTTTGGTTCTTCATGTGCAAAAGTAATACTGAGAAGTCAGGTATCTCTGTCTACTGGAGTGCTGCGCTTGGTTCTAGCTGCTGAAGGACTTAGGACATGGGAAAGTTAACTTCATCTTGGGCCCACAGGCTTTTCTGTTTTTTTGTTTAAATACACTTCATTTAAACTTAAAATACTGATCCGTGCAGAATAATTCTTGAGAACAGTTCTATGTGTCGTGTAAATACAGTAATTTAGTTTAGTCACAGAGATACTATTTAGAATGGTTCCAAGTCCTTTTGTTATTCATCCTTAACCCCTAAAATCCATGGCTCGCCTGATCTCTTTTCCTTTTGCTATGCAATTGTTCTGCAAGTTTAGAAAAAAAAAAAAACTTTTGAAAGAGGATTTTAGCAGGGTAACTGCTTACCCAGTGGGCTAGCTTGGAGAGGAAGTAAAGACAGCTTGTCAGCAGCTGTTGAAGAAAAGAAAGTGGCTTTAAGGCACAGTGGAAAGAGAGGGGATATGTTTGACAAGAGTGAACTGAACTACTGCGCTCGCTGTTCTGAACAGCTGAAGGAAAATCTTTATGCGGTTAATTGTGTTGTGATGTGTTGGCATATGTTCTGCCTGGAGAGAACTAGCCTGATTAGGAAGCCGAAGTTGAACAGGAAACTCTAAATAGAAGATGTTTGGACAGCTATACCTACCTACAAGTATTCAGACAGTATAAGTGAAATTAGATATATTTACCATACAATTACAAGTTTTGTGTTTTTGTTAACCAATGGCTTTGTATGAGAGGAGTTGTTTCAGATTTTTAACTGAGAACTGATGTAAAAATCATCCCTTGCTAACTCCTGGTTTATATACAAGTAAAATGTTAGTACTTTGCATTTTTATCTAGTAATATTTAGGCGGTAGTAGGCACTGGATTTGTACCTATTCAATCTCAAACCACTCTACAGAATGAAGGAAGAGGGTGTTTCTGTGTGCACTTACATTTTTACCAGAGAAAAGCCTAAGAAGCTCTTCAGGTTAGCTGCCCTGTTTTATACTTGCATGAATAATTATTTTTTCCTCTAATATCTGCACTGGATGTTTGTTAGGCTTGTAGTAGATTTTTTTTTTTTTTTTTTTTAATTTCTACCAGTGCAGTGATTACTGTTATCTGTAGATGGCAGTCAAACCTTTTCAGCATGTTGCTCAGAAATTTGCTCTTCCAAGGCTGTGCCTACTCTGTGGTTGCTCACAATAATTTGTTATTCTGTCAGTGATGGGGAATGGTGATTCACAATATCCAGCCTTCATTTCATTCTCTGTGTGTCTAGAGCTTCCAGCGTTAATGGAGCATTTGTAAATCATTCAAGAGTGGATGTTTCACATGAAACTTACTGGAAAGACATAAAGGGCTAGGTATCTCTGAAACGTTTTTATTCTTTCCATTCTGATATTTAATCAAAGAATCATGTCTCCAACAATCATTATTTATTGAATCATTAGTTAGTCATAGCATTTTGTTTGTTTGTTTAACCAGTATGTTATAAATTCATGCAACAATATCTTAAATGCACAAGGAAAAAATTACTGGGCTGAGATTTTCAGTTTTGGAGTAAATTTAGTGAAGATTTGTGTATCTGAAAAATTGAAGTATAATGAGAAGATACTTCACAGTGTCTCAGTACAGTCATACTAATCAATAAAACTCTCCTTTTCAAAAAACTACAAACCCAGATTACAATCTTAATAGGAATCATTCCTTACGGCTCCTGTGCTTTGCCTGGGAATTCCCAGGCAGAAACACATGAATAAGCACTTTGTACGTGGCTCGTGCATGTTTACTTAACTTGATGCATCTTGTCCACATTAAATTTCAGTGTGGATGCATAGGCCATTTCTACAGCTCATGCTGAGTATTACAAATTACTTGAACATGTGCTAAATTCTCCATTTGGATTTTCTGTGTGTACACTGCTGAGCTGCTCTGTATATGTGCAGCAGCTATGTCTTGGAATATTTAAACATTCCCAATCTGTTTACAGCAATGACTGTGTACAAATGGCCTGCTAGTCTTCTGGACAGTAATACAAAATTAAAGTGTAACAGTCAGATTAAAAAAAAAAAAAAAAGGCATATGGGGAACTGTCTCATCCTATTTTTGTCAAACAATAAGTGTATATTTTCTAATTTAACCAGTCCTCAAGCTACAGTAGCACTTAGCATCATCATCCATCACTGTAATATCTGTAATAATTACCAAGCTGGCAAGCCAAAATGATCCTACCATTGAACTGGGTAGAGATGCATGATGAAGAATTATACTCACTGTGATTAACTGAAAGTCTGTGCATTATTCAACCCAAGCAGAAATACAAAAATATGTGTCAGTTACATTTTTTAAGAAGAAATTGTGGAAGAAATCCTGGTTTAAAAAATTGTTAAACATTTACATGAAAATTATAAACTGCTGCTTTGCTGGAATTGTTGTTTGGACTTACTCAGATGTGGAGGAAGACAGAAAACACAGTTCTGCCAGAAGTGAAATAAATTTTAAAGACGTGATGAAATCTCCAGCGGGTGATGAAGGAGCAGGATATGAATGAATGATCATAGAGCCTGTAGCTTCTGCCATTGTATAGAAGTGAAACATCTGCATCAACTGTGAAATGTTGCTTTTGCTGTATTGTTCATCTTAACCATTCTCTTCCACATTAGGGGAATTCTCATTTTCTCCCATACATAAACGAAACCCTAAAGAAATGGTCATGTGTACCGGGATAGGGGGAGTTTGCAAAGCATATTCCAGAATGAGGTGGATGGAGTGATCCACCGCAGGGGCAGCTCGTGCCAGTGAGTGGTTGAGTGCCTGCCTCTGTCCTGGCAGCAGAGACAAGCCTTCGTGTCAATTCAGGCCTCCCTTACGGTAAGCCAGTGCTTTTCAGTCAGCTGATGGGAAATACTAATTAAAGGGCACTGAAGAAGCCTGGTGCAGAGCTTCACTAAACTCCGTCTCTGTATGAAACAGGAAACCCTTATGGAATAGGAAACAACAAATATTAATATACAGTTAGAGCCCAGTTGCCCAGGGTGACGGAATTTGCTTCATAAAACCTAATTGTCTTTGAGGACAACTAGGCCTGAGTTTGCCTTGCTCTGATTTCCTTGCTGTAACCTGACAGCAGTAAATAATGCTGAACGTGGTACCATCAGCCTTTCATGAAAGTGGAGCAACCCATGAGGCTTGAGAGGGCACAGAGGAAATGGAAGAGAACTGGACCCAGTGATCCAGAATTGGTGCCCACTCTAGAAATTCAGCTCCATGTTAATGTGTTTTTTTCCTGTTACTCTTCAGTGTGAAATGTTTCAGAAGAAGAATGATGAGTAGTAGATAGGCTTCTTCCACCCTTAATTTCAGTGTTCCTATATTTTGGGATAATAATGCCTGAAAATCCTCATTTAGAGAAGGAGAGATTCTACAGGTGTTACAGTGGAAAGTGGAAAATATTTCTACTTCTGTTAGAGGACTATTAGAACTTATTCAATAAAACTGGACATTCTTTCTATTTTGGATTATTTGATGTCATTAAAGTGATCAGAGCCTTTTTCAAATGAGTATTCAGCCATTAACTCCCTAAGTGGGATATCATAATTGCTTAAGGGCGTTAGGCAGTCTCTCTGTCCTCACCCAACTTGTGTTAAGCCAGTTGTGGAATATTCCACTTGTCCTGGAGTAAGTGAAGTTTCCATAAGATGGGCAGATTTTCCTGCTAAGCCTTTTCTAATAAAGGAAGACAGCCCTACTGGTAATCACTTGGCCTCACAGGAATAAATAAGTAAATATTCTTGGAAGTCCTGCTTATAGTACCTCAACAGAGGCTGGGGTCACACTCAAAAGTCAGCGTTAGAGTTCAGTTGATACCACATGATTTACTTAGTTGATGAAATATAAGAACGTTATGTTTTCCAGCAACTTTGTCTGCATTTACAATTATTTTTCATTTTGTAGTAGAAGAGTAGTGAAATTAGTTTAAACTGCTGTGTTTCTGTTAAAGTTCTGTACAGCAGAGGTAGGTCAGACAGTTGTTGGGCATGTCACGAGGGAAAGATGCATCAGTAAGAATGTTTATGTGGGTAAGCTGCTTTCCCCAGTTCCTTACATGACATTTATATGATCACAGTAAATAAATATTAGTAGCTTTACAACAACAATTGTGATATTGCAGGACGTGTGTGATGTATATTCTCTAGTCTGCTGATAACATGTTTCGGTGTAATACAACTTGTGATTTCTTGGAGTCTCACCTATTTTCTTTGTTACCTTTGCAGAAAAATTAGCACCTAAACCTTTCCTCCCAGTGACCATGTTAGCAGGTTTCATACTGAATTATTTAATTACTTATTAGCTGATTTCCGTCATTCCCACCAAGTCAAAGCACAGTGTTAAGGTCATACAGCTTCTTCCAGAAGCAGTTTCAACCTAGTAATAACCGTAACTATTTGGGGCTTAGTTTATGTAAAAGACAATTTCACAGTAATCTAAATTGAATGGTTTTATAGAAGAGCAATACAGTTTTATGATCAGTAAGGCTCCGAGGACCCATCTCTACTATATTATGTTACTACTTGCGAGTCTGCAGTATCTGAGAAGAATCAGATAGTCAAAGCTGGGGCTAATCAGGGATTTGTAGGAGCAGAAATTGTCATTAATCTTAAAATGTCAGTGACTTTATAAGCTGTGTTGACCATATAGGCACACGTATTTTAAATATATATGTAAGGTGTCCTCAGGAGGTTGATCAGCTGTATGAGATCGTTTAGAATCTGGGCGTCAGGAAATCCTTATCTCAAGCAGTGGGGCACCAGACCATCAGAATAACTATTATAGATAACATAACGGTGAGGAAGGACTCTTACAATAAAACAAACAGTTTGTTACCCTGATCACCTGAGCGTTCTGTGAGAAGGTGAGAAGAGTAGCTTACCCACAGGAACCTCATTGCAGCATCTTTCCCTTTTTTTCCAGTAGAGGGAGTCATTTTGCCTATGGAGTTCCATCGGATGCCAAATCGCTGTGGCTCTGACACGATTCATATAAACATGACACCGTCTGCAGATTCTTAGAGCTAGAGCTCTGGCAATGCAAATGCTGTAAGAGCGGATCTTTAAGGTCTCGGTCTAGGGAGTGTGGAGGAGCAGAAGCAGCTGAAATGCCTCTATCCGATGGACAGAGTGCAAGAAAGCAGTGCTGTAGTAGTCACAGCCAAGCGATGGAGTGTGTAAGAAAAAAAAAATCTGAAATACTGATATAATTTAAATTTCGTGTTACATTTTTTCATCAGCCAACACGGGATTTTGGTCTCTCACCGAGAACTTATCACTACGGCAGTACCTGTGTATTTCTGCTTTTGCTATTCATAGGGATAATGTTACTTTACCACCCTTGTTCACTTTTCTGACGTTGAGTCACCATGTAGTGTTAATGCACAGGCTGTTAGTATCTTCTTATAGATTATCTCCTTGTGTTTGCCAAAACTCGGATATATGAGCAATACTATAACATATGTTAGAATGCTGCTACGTTATCTCACACCTCCTGTCCTCGTTGCAAACAGTCAAATGTTCTGTTTATCACTTTAAAGTATAAGAGTATGAGATTTCTATCAGCTAATGCCTTCCAGCTCTATTTTCATTATACCTTCGTTTTTCCCAACATCACAAACAGTTGGGGACCACACACAGAGAGGAACAGACAGCAGCATTCCCAAGTTGCCTGTTCGTTGCTTTTCTCTGCTTCTTACTGTGAAGCAGGTTATACTGCTGCCTTTCTCTGCTTCATGCTTTTCATTGTCATTTTTCAACTCTTACTCGCATTTTCTGCCTTCTTTCTCTCCCTCCCTTTGTTCTATCCACTCATGCGTGCCATTCTGCTTTAATAAAAAGTCAAGTATCTATTACTTCTCCTAATTAGCAAATCTCCCATTGCTCGTTTCCCTGCTGCAGGCTTTCTCAGCCTGTCTTGATGGAGAGAACCTCAGCAGTTGCTGTTACACATCAATTCAGGCCCTAGCTATAGCTGTGCAGTGTTAATCTGAAGTTTTCAAAACATCCTTCATTTAGCTTAACTTTTGGAGGAAGAAATTCATTGGCTTTCATGAACAATGGTGCCTCAGTGGTTTTTTCTTTACAGCTAATTAAAATTATACTAACCATTGAATGTTTAGCTTCTGTTTTTACTCCACCACTGTCACTTTGTTTGCTTACTTCCATGTGCAAGAATATTTTAAAAGGGTCTTTTTGTTTCCATTTTTGGCAGTTTTCGCATGACCTACTTCTTCGTATCTTCCAGGCAGCTAATGTTCCATACACAGTAGATTAACAAATCCTTTTCAAGACTTAATTGGATTATTGGTATACTTGAAACCAGAGACTGAACTTGCCAGGTTCATAGGGCAAGTGCAGTTTTAAGCATATTGGGGTTCTGATTGCATTTGAAAATAACTGCATAAGATTTTGATAAATACCAGCTCACTAACTGTGATTAAATACACTTGTGTGATTTTTGATAGTTTAATCACCAGGCTATAGTAAAATTTTATACACTGGTAGATGTGATTTTGTTCACATAGTGATTTTTCCCTGCTGTTGTATAGAAAGTGCCTTTTGAAAATGACGTGGATTTATAAGAATCAAACAAACAGGTCATAACACAAAGTCAAGACAGACTTTCATTTTGGCTATTCTTTTATTGTCCCAGGTAGGTCATGTCAGTATTTTGTGCCCAAAAAATTATGATTTGAAGCAAAGACACTAATGCAAATATAGATCTGAATGGACCTTGAAGAATGACCATGAAAACCATAAATTCTGGGAACGATGGTGAATGATTAGTCAAATAATTAATGAAGAGTTTGGGCTGTATATTAACCAGAGAGAGAAACCAGGAGTAGATAAAGTATATGTTCATAGGCAGAAAAAATTAAACTGATCATGTTCAGTCATGAAAAAAGGCTTAAAAACTATGATGGTTAATCATAGACTATGCTATATTTCCATTTTACTGGGAACCTGGGTTGTTTGGTTTTTTTTTTCTAAATTAATGGATTTGGAAATACAACCAATCTAAAAGAGCTTGCATAAGAGGGCCTCATGTAACAAAATTGCAAAGTATATGACCAGAGCATGTCACCTACTTCAAAACATTGCACAAAGCAGTTCAAACAAAGCAGTGCAAACCCACTGGGTGCTATTTTGATGGGAAGGCAGTCACTGAAGAGACATCATATATCAAATTCTGTTCAGTTCTTTTTATACTAATAGGCAGCTGGTGCACAACCATTCGATCAAAGAAAATGGAGGAACCAGGAATCCTATTCTTGGAATAAGACAGATGAAAAAGTAGAAACCAACTTCTGAAACACAAGGCATGTGCTTTTGTAGAAACTAATTTGTGTGGCTGGAACATTTGCTAGGGATGATAGAATTTTATGAGTCTCTAGGATAGAAGAGAAAAGCGAATAAGCAAACAGGAGATAATTAACTACTTTGTCTTACTTCACAGCTGGAATGGGATACGAATCTTCCCTTAGTCAGTAATTGTGGGTCAGCTGGCAAGAACTAACTTGGAAAGCACAAGAATTCAAAGTCTTAAGATTGGCTGTCTGTGAGTAAACAAACAGGATTGAATCAAATTAACATCCAGCCATCTCATCATTTACCCAGGGCTGTGAAATGTCCGCTCTGCCCAAAGGATAGGTTTTCTGATTAAAAGTGTTAGGCTCCCCCCCCCCCCCCCCCC